>NC_068321.1:22104419-22404419 GCF_025860055.1 Xyrauchen texanus | reverse complement strand
TCAACTTGCGGGGTGAACTGAAGAGGAGAGTGCACCATCATGGACCTCTGAATTTGAAGGATCTGTAGAAATTCTGTATGGAGGAATGGCCTCAGATCCCTTGCCATGTGTTCTCCAACCTTATTATGCATTATAAGAGAAGACTCAGAGCTGTTATCTTGGCAAAGAGAGGTTGCACAAAGTATTGAATAAAAGGGTGCCAATAATTGTGCCATACATATATTTGACATTTGACAAAGATATATTTTGCCTTCTTTGCTCATATTTACCAAGGGTGCCAATATTTTTGGCCACCATTGTACATGTACTGTATGTTATATACTGTGTATATATATATATATATATATATATATATATATATATATATATATATATAGACACACACACACACACACACTCATTGAGCACTTTATTATGAATAATGTACACCTACTTATTCATGCAATTATCTAAACAGCCAATCGTGTGGCAGCAGTGCAGTGCATAAAATCATGCAGATACGGGTCAGGAGCTTCAGTTAATGTTCAGATCAACCAATCCAATAGAGAAAATGTGATCTCGTGATTTCGCTGTGCCATGATTGCTGGTGCCAGATGGGCTGGTTTGAGTATTTCTGTGACTGCGGATCTCCTGGGATTTTCACACACAACAGTTTCTAGAATTTACTCAGAATGTTGCCAAAAACTAAAAGCATCCAGTGAGTGGTATTTATACGGATGGAAATGCCTTGTTGATGAGAGAGGTCAACGGAGAATGGCCAGACTGATTCGAGCTGACAGAAAGGCTACAGTGACTCAGATATCCACTCTGTACAATCTGTACAATTGTAATGAGCAGAATAGGATCTCAGAATGCACAACATGTCGAATTAGACCACGTTTGGCACTTTATTAGGACCATAGTGTTCCTAATAAAGTGCTAACATATATATATATATATATATATATATATATATATATATATATATATATATATATATATATATATACAGGACATTTTTAGTGTACTTTAAAATTAATGTTTGCTTATAAAGTCTGAAAGTTAATGGAGTTGTTGCAGCGTTTACAGTTTCTGTCTGCTGACTGTGAAACAGTGTCTACATACCGTACATCTGATCATATCTTGTACAGTACATTTTCACCTGTTGACACCGACATTACTGTTTGTTTGTCCTCACCACTATCAAATGCTTTGGTGGTCCCTTTCAGGACTTCAAGGGTCAGAGCAGCAATGATGTCAGCCTGTCGGGCGATGGCCTCAGCTCTTTCCACGGCCTCTGCTCCCAAAGAAGTAATCATTTGTGTCCCATTGATCAAAGCCAGCCCCTACAGACAAAGATAAACATATCCACTAAAAACAGAGCAAAACCTTTTTAACTAAGACTGATTATAGAGTTTGGAACATTCTTAAAATTTGACAATAGATTATCCAGCATTGTATCAACAATTAAAAAATGTCTTGGCACTCATAAAAGGGGAGACTCTACAGAGTACCAAAATCATAAAAAACAAAAGTCAACCAAATTTGTGATGGAATGGAAACAAAGATGGAATGGAAAATGTCTTCTCCTCCCATTTTGAAGTTGATGAGCCTATTTATTTAGCTTATCATGTTATGATTGCATTTAGCATTGTTTTGTGCGATGTCCACAACCCTTTAAGTACAGACTTGCAAGTCATGTTTGGTTTGTGACCAACCAATTGAGAACCACTGTTATAAACTATAGTTCAGATAGGTCAAAGAGGTACATTTCTGACCTTCAAAACAACTGTAAGTCAATGGAGGAAGATAAACATGTTGACTGCACAGTGAGTGGATTAAACATACCTCCTTTGGCTTCAAAGATATGGGTTTCAACCCATGAGCCTCCAGAACCTGTGGACAGTACAAAGGTTGAATGTATAAATAAGAGAGTAAATATGTTTATGAATTGATTTCATTATCATCATGGCAATGTTTTGAAAACACAGAACATTTAAACCCATACAGAAATCATATATATGGCCATATATGAACACATATATAAAATAATAGAAATATACAATTATAAATATAATATTCAAATATTGGGCAATTATGTAAATGTTCAAATTCCAATATGATGTTACATATATGAAAATGGACAATGGATATTACTGTAATATTTTGAAATATATGTACAAGTATGTGTAACAATGCAAACATACATAAACGAACATATTGCATGTGTTTTACATTTACTGCCATATAAAGTGCATTTGGAAAGTATTCAGACCTCTTATTTTTTTTTATTTTTTTTTCACATTTTGTTATGTTGAAGCCTTATGCTAAAATGTTTAAAATTATTATTTTTAATCAATCTACACTCAATACCCCATAATGACAAGGTAAATAACAGATTTTTTAAATATCACATTGACATGCGCTGGTGGCCAAATGTTTGGAATAATGTACAGATTTAGCTGTTTTGGAAGTAAATTGGTAAATTTTATTTACCAAATTGATATTCAACTGATCACAAAGTATAGTCAGGACATTACTGATTTAAAAAAAAAAAAAACAGCACCATCACTATTTGAAAAAAGTCTAATCTAGACAGACCCCATTTCCAGCAGCCATCACTCCAACACCGTATCCTTGAGTAATCATGCTAAATTGCTAATTTGGAACTAGGAAATCACTTGCCATTATATCAAACACAGTTGAAAGCTATTTGGTTCGTTAAATGAATGTTAACATTGTCTTTGAGTTTCCACAGTATGCAATAGACTGACATTTCTTAAGATCAATATTAGGTCAAAAACGACAAAAAAGAAACAGCTTTCTCTAGAGACTCGTCAGTCGTATACAATGCTTGAAATTGCCAAAAAAAGACACTGCCCTTCCAGACCCACCTGCTGGTAGGCTTTTTCCCACCTCTCTAGATTTGGGGAGGGGAACAAGGGGAGGGAAAAACAAAAAACCCAAAAAAGAGGAGAGGGGAAAGTGCAAGGCAGAGCGACAGTGAAAGAGAGAAAGGCGAGATAGAAACAACTTGCTTTCCGGTTCCCAGACACGCCATCGCCTGGTCCTCGATCACTCCTCCTCCCCGGGTGGACCAGAGCAAGTCCTCCAACCCCTGGCGATTGAACGCCCCTCTGCGTATTGGTGGCCGTAAGGAAGCCCCTCCACCCCTGGCAGCAGCTCCACCACTCGAAGCGAGCCCCTCTTCCCCTCGTGGATGGCGGCCGTTCCTCCACATCCAGGTGGCCGGCAGCGACGACTCCGTCCCGGCGGATGGCTGAGGCTGCTTCTTTGGGCGGATGGCAGTGGCAAGAACTCCACGACAGCGCATCCCTCCTCCTTTCCGGGCTTCGGCACCAATGTTACAAGGTTAAAATGGGACAGGAGGAGGCGGGAACTGGCTGAAAGGTCAAAATAATATTTAATGAAACAAAAAGACACACAACACAAACACACACACGGCAGCTGCGTGTGGCTCTCTCTCTCTCGAACTGCCGCATTCCGCTGCTCTTATCCCTCTCCTTGGCTGATTAGACCGATTGGGGTCTGACTGTGCGTAATCACAGCCCGGCCCCACCCTCCTCATTGTCAAATGGATCTTAACCCCATTGATCTTTTGTGGGATCAGCTAGACTGTAAGGTGCGCGAGAAGTGCTCGACAAGACAGCCACATCTATGGCAAGTGCTACAGGAAGTGTGGGGTGAAATGTCTCCTGAGAATCTGGACAAACTGACATCTAGAATGCCAAAGATCTGCAAAGCTGTCATTGCTGCACGTGGAGGATTTTTTTGATGAGAACTCTTTGAAGTAGTAGTTCTGATTTTTGACATTTTAATAGTCATTTTTCAAATAATTAATGCCCTGACTATACATTGTAATCAGTTGAATGCCACTTTAACATTATTCCAAACTTTTTGCCACCAGTGTAAGTATTAAGACCCTTTGCTTTGACACTTTAAATTTTGCTACATGTGGCAAATTCAATTGATTGGACATGATTTGAAAAGGCACACATGTCTATTTAAGGTCTCACAGCTGAAAATGCATATCAGAGCAAACCCAAGCCATGAGGTCAAAGGAACTGCCTGCAGAGCTCAGAGACAGGATTGTGTCGAGGCACAGATCTACGGAAGGCTACAAGAAATTCCAGCAGCATTGAAGGTTTGTTTTGCCACTTTTGTTTTGTGCTAGACTAGAGGACTCTCAGACTGTGAGAAATAAGATTCTCTGGTCTGATGAAACAAAGATTGAACTGTTTGGCCTCAATTCCAAGCGTCATGCCTGGAGGAAAACAGGCACGGCTCATCACCTGCGCAAAACCATCCCAACAGAGAAGCATGATGATTCACCATCATGCTGTGGGGGTGTATTTTAGCGGCAGGGACTGGGGAACTGGACAGGGTTGAAGGAAAGCTGACCTCAGCAAAAATGCAGAGATATCCTTAATGAAAACCCGATCCAGAGCAGTCAGGACCTCAGACTGGGCCAATGACCCTAAGCACACAGGCAAGACAGCGCAAGAGTTGCTACGGGACAACTCTAGGAATGTCCTTGAGGGGTCCAGCCAGAGCCCAGACTTCAACCCACTAGAACACCACTGGAGAAACCTGAAAATAGCTGTCCACTGACGGTCCCCATCCAACCTGACAGACCTTGAGAGGGTCTAAAGGTAAGAATGGCAGAAAATCCCCAAATCCAGGTGTGCAAAGCTTGTCACATCATACCCAAAAAGACTTGAGGCTGTAATCACTGCCAAAGGTGCTTCAACTAAATACCGAGTAAGTCTGAATACTTATCTCAATGTGATATTTCAGTTTTTTATTTTTAATACATTTGTAAAGTTATCAAAAATCAGATAAGAGTCTAGACTGATGTGAAAACAAACAAATAATTCAAAGCATTTTAGCTGGTCTGCAACATAACAGAATGTGAAAAAAATGAAGGGGTCTGAATACTTTCTGAATGCACTGTATCAGATTTCTGAAAGGGAAATGTCTGCGCAAGATTGGCCTTTTCTGCACGCTCTCAATCAGGTAACAAAAGATGCTCACGTATTTGGCATCTGCCCAGCCGCTCTTTGGTGACCACATCTTGCCCTCCCCCATCAGGCCAAGGGCAAGGTGAGAGAGCGGGGCGAGATCTCCACTGGCACCAACTGTACCCTTCTCCGGGACGTAGGATAAACAGGACGCTGATAGGAGAGGAGAACCAAAAATCACAGTAAATTACCGGCTATAAAGTTCATACACAAACAGAGAAAAACCTAATATTCCTTTGTGAGAAGTTCAAAGAATCTTTTTGCTAATCTTATTTCAAATAAGCTTTTATTCCCAGTTACTGAATTAAAAGTAGTTCTTGCTGTGCGCCAAAGAAACCAAAAATACAATACTCCCTTCAGTTAAAATAATTTTGAATGCATTAATGTACCATTGAAGGCCTGTATCATGCGGTGCAGAGTCTCCAGTGACACCCCGCTGTACCCTTTGGCCAAAACATTAATTCTCAGGGCGAGCAGCATTCGGGTCCTTTCAGGGCTTAAAGGGCTTCCCAGACCTACAGTGAAAAATCATTCAGAGGACAGGATAAAAGTTGGTTCAATATTATTTCAGTAATTTCAGGAAGATAATTTAACCCTCATGTTCTGTTTGGGTTCTGAGAGGCCAAAAGGCCTTCTTGTAATACCGAAAACAACAACACACACACACACACACACACACACACACACACACACACATGTTAGTGCAGCTATCATTATGAGGCCTGTCCATAGACATAATTATTTTTCTACTGTACAAACTATAGATTCTATCCCCTAAACCTAACACAACCCCTAAACCTAACCCTCACAAAAAACTTTCTGCATTTTTACATTTTCAATAAAACATCTTGTAGTATTTTTTTTAAGCTATTTAAATTATGGGGACACTAGAAATGTCCTCATAAAGCACATTTATAGCATAATACCCTTGTAATTACCAGTTTGTAACCTAAAAGAATGTCCTCGAAACCACTAACACCCCACACACACACATATGCACAAAAACATATAAAAAACAAAACCACTTCAAAAAAACTAAACAAAACAAAACAAAACAAAAAACAATACAAATTAAATATAAAACACACAAAACAAAATACAAAAATAACAAAAAAACAAATTGAAAAAAACAAAACAAACAGGGTACTGTATGTGTAAATAAACACATTTTATGAAAACAAAATATCAATAACATACTTCGAAACACCTCCATGAAAAATGTTCCATTACTTAGGACTGGGGTCTCTTTGTTAATTCATAAAGGAAACATTTCTATGAGAAGTAAATGTCTTTAAAATATCTTTAAGGAACCTCACATATGAATAATGCCGAAATGTGGCTCTAATAGCTTTGATTTACATTTACTGAAATATCAACGCACCTGATGAGTGTGAACGCACAAGATTTTCCTGCAGTTCCCTGCAAGAGAGAAAGATATCAGATACTGCTTAAAGTACTCAAAAAGGGTTTCAAGAAGATGAAAATAGATTTAAGACATAAAAAAGTATACTTGAGCTTGCTGACTGGGATGACTGTCCGAGCAAATTTACCAAATCCTGTAGTGATTCCATACACAACTGGAGAAGACAAAAGGAAAATACAGATGATAATAAGTAGGAGCATACTGAGTAAAAACACATACTACCTGATTAATTAAGACAAGAGCTTTTAAAATTAGCATAGGTTTGAACATACAGTATGTGCTTGTTTTGTGCTATAGAATTTAAATAAACAAATATACAAAAAAATTTATCAATAAATCAAATTTACAGTCCAAGTTCAACTAATTTGATGCACAACCCCCTTTTTTTTTTTTTCTTCCATTTTAGTGACTATGTAAATCAATAATACCTAAAGAGTGTATTTCCAAAATTGGTGACAACATTTTGCACACAACACGCTCACCTTTGTTTTCTTTTACAATGGTATCGAGAAGCTCTCTTGATTGCACAACCTTCTGCTCTGCTTCTGGGTTCAGCTGAAGGTCAGATAATGTTGGTGATTTTTGTAAATGAAATTTGCAAATGTTTATTCTACAAGGCATTGTCGTACACGTACACCATAACCATCTCACCTTGATCTTGTAAAGGCATTTCCCTAAATTAACCAGATCAGTTGAGCTCAGGCTGTTTCCATCTAGAGAAATATACTGGACACAGAGAGTTGTTATTAAAAGTACTGATGATATATTCATTTCTTTCTATATTTATTGGTACTTCCTGCATAAAATACAAAATAGGGCCTAAAATCCTTTTCAACAAATGGTAATTGAACAGACGTGTTTAACTTTCAGATTATGTTAATCGTTTTTCTCCCCTTTGCTCCCCAATTTGGAAGGCCCAATGCCAAAGTCCTCATGGTGGCATAGTGACTCGCCTCAATCTGGGTTACGGAGGATGAATCTCAGTTGCCTCCGCCTCTGAGACCGTCAATCCCCACATCTTATCACGTGGTTTGTTGAGCGTGTTACCGAAGAGATCTAGCATGTGTGGAGGCTTCACGCTATTCTCTGCAGCATCCACGCACAACTCACTATGCACCCCACAGAGAGCGAGAACCACATTATAGCGACCACAAGGAGGTTAACCAATGTGACTCAACCAACCCTAGCAACCGGACCAATTGGTTGCTTAGGAGACCTGACTTGATTCACTCAGCACACCCTGGATTCGAACTCACGACTCCAGGTGTGGTAGTCAGCGTATCTACTTACAAGTCATTTGATGTGTTTAAAAGTAGCTACTTTCATGCTAGGTTATTTTTCCGTTATTTAACAGTTCATCTAATATATCTAATACATTTCACAACAAACAACATGGCCTCTAACGCTTTAAAAATCAGTGTAGTCATACTCACTTCTTCCGGTTCTCTGTATGATCTAGTTCTGTTTTGGTTATTCAGGATAATGACATTTTTTTTAGATGTTTATGTTTATGTTTACCCATTTACTGAATGGCAAAGTGCTTTTGGGAGATCTTCCAAAAGACACAGCAATCATTTACATGGAAGTGTGTGTGTCTCTCGTCAAAAGCTAAACTACTGATCCTAAATGTTGGACTGGGTGAAAGTGTTGAATGACAATGTGATAATTTAAAGCCCACATAACAATATATACAACAATAATATAAAACGTAAAACTGTAGAATAAAGATACAGATGTGAAGTCCCGGGTTGACTTGGTATGAAGTCTTGAGGCATGGTGTCGCCTTCAATAGCTGCAGATAACGGTAAAATAACAAGTTATTGACTCATTTTTCAAAACAACATTTACTAGTTATGGTAAACAACTTCATAAAAACAACACAAAATCTGAATCAGATGACTGAACTCACTCCAAACTCCATAAAACAAATAATTAACAATGGCACCATTTTTATAACATTACCAAGTTCCACAAAGTCATTATCTTCAAGCACATCTTCTATGATATCATCATTGTCCAGTAGCCCCAGTCCCTGACATCTTCTGACGAAAAAACGCACATCTTTAACAGGATGGATCCCTCCATTATCAGGTTTATTTTTGATGTAGCGCTTAAGAGCCTCCATGCCCAGCCATTTAATGGTGCAGGTGGCATCTTTGCATGGAACGGTGAGCCACTCGTCTCGAACGTGGACCGTGAAACGAAGCATCACACTGGACTGAACAACCTCAGGCTGCTACCTGAGGAGTGTGCAAACCAGCAATGCAAACCAATTCATTTGGTGGTGTAAACAAATTCCAATGGACCAATCAAAAGCTGTTCTTTGGACCCCTCCTTTTTAACTCTGACAGAGTACATGGTTGTGTTTGAATAAGTTATCTCAGCACCAAAGGTTCTGTGTTATAATAGTGTCAGAAATGACATACAAAAGACAAGAAACTATCGGTCAACAAACTGTCCGAGCAACAAACCACATGCAATTCTACAGTCAAGGAAAGAAAAAGCCAATAACTTTGCATTCATTTATGACTGTACATTTTTTTATTAAAATACATTTGGAGGAAACTAAGAGTAATATTCATTAGGTTTGGTCATTTTGTGCACTTCAAGTAAATAAATAAATAAGAACAAAGCTAAACACTAACAAAAAGTTTGTGCATTAGGCAGGGGTGGATTATGACTAGCAAGTGCCCCCGGGCCAATTTTCTTTTAGGGCCACCCCCGGTCCATTCATCTTTAAAAGTTGAGATCTACGCAATTGATTTTTATTTGTTTACAGTAAGTCTCTTTTAATGCATGTCCTGTTAATTAGAGTCTTTAGATTAATTCAAACACACAGCACAGATTTCTCAACCGAAACACATTCTCTGAACAGCCACTCTTCTTAAAGAGACAGTACCATTTTAACGTTTGTTATACATAATGTAAACTCAATGTAAATGCTGCAAAATACTGTAAGCATACAAAATGCATACATTTAAAGGGGCCATAATAAATTATGAAATATTTTGAACTTCATCAAACACTTTAAATGTTGATGAATTTATCAAATACAGGCTCCTACAGTATCTATGCAAGGGTTTGGTGAAATTCGGCAAAGAGTTCAGGCAGTTCTGGCTCGTGCTACTATATCTTTTCCAACTCATCTGAAAGCTGGGGTGTGTTTCATTCAGAAGTGATCATCCCTACACCCTATTTCCTACAAAGACTTTACCCTTCATTGTGAGAGCTCTGAAGGTCTGAAAGTTGTGGGGCTCAAAAATACTGGTCATTTAGTCATTTTTTGGGAAATTCTGTTTGGAACGACCGTACAGCTTGGATACCATTATTATTCTTCCATCAAAAAGCCCTACTGAGGCATCATTTAAGCCCCCAAAAAGAATTGGAAGGCACTACATTTCATTGACAGAATATTTAAATGAGCTACAGTACAAATCTGTTTTGGAATGTTTCTGGAATGTGTAATTTCAAACTTCAACAGATAAAACTTCAAAGCCCTTTTATCTGCTTTAAGATTTGCTCTTTTTTCTTTCTTTCTTTCTGTTAAAGCATTCAAAACTATTTAAAACTTTCAGACAAGGTTTTGTCAGACCAACATTATAGTTTGTCTTGATACATATCCAGTTTAATCAGTTTTGAACCACACAAAGTAACATATCAGTATTTTCTATTTCCCAACCACCTAAGCCAAATTAATTTTTGTAATGTAGGGCAAACATGCAGTTCTAGCAATAAATAGTTTAATAAACGTCTTTGCTCGACAGCCCTTTTATACAAAGGATAAATCTTAACCATTTAAAGCCTAACATATGAAATTGTAGTCAGAAAATGATATATTTGTAAACCTGTTTAAACCTAATTTCCTATAAAATAATTCAACTTTAAGCACATGCTACTTGAATTCAATAATATCAGTAAAAATGTAAACGTTATTGTTAATTTTACTTTATCAAAATCAGCAAAGAAAAACATGAGTGCATCAAAATATGAAGGTAGTCATTTTGGAAATTAGTTTACAAGGTCTTGTACTTCCAGAAGAGACCGGAAACTTTCACCAGGTGGCGTTATAAGATTAAAAAGCGGCTCAATTTTTTTTATTAGAAACAGGAAGGCAATAGGCTCCTAAGAGAGGGCTGAGGGCCCTCAAAGTTACAGGGCCCTGTTGAGGGGCTTTTGTATAAGCTGTGGGGCCCACATATTGAAGCAAATAAAAAAAAAGTTTAAAAAAAAGTTTGATGGGCCATGAGATCTTGCCGTGACACACTGCACCCCCTATAATACTACTTATAGTAATAAATAAAAGAGATTCCTCGCAGTGATTTGATCACAGTGAAGGTAGGGGAGATGAGAGAAGGATTTGATCCAGATAAAATGAACCAATGTTTTACTGTATTAATATTGTAGTAACCATGTGTTTTGGTGGAAACTATGATGTTCTGATGTATGGTGTTACTAGTAGTTATTAGTAACCATGTTTCATTTTGTGGCTACTAGAAAAATACCATGGTGATACTATGGTTACAATGGTAAAACTATGGTTAATTTTTGTAAGGTAAGGTTAGGGGTTGGTGTAGGGTGTCTGTGGGACTCAAATAAACAATAAAAATTCTGCAGTGATGCCTCTATATTGTAAGTATTTATGATTGTTTGTTTTCATTACAATGCGTCATCATGTTTCAATCCTGAAGTAGAAAACCTTGTCATATTTATTTGCTAATTTGAGTAACTTTTAGTTTACTTTCGAAGATGGTGTTCCCAGCATGCACTGGGCTTGAATAATTAATCAGCTTGCATTGTTTCACTGGCTGTGTCTCGTTTCGAAGGCTGCATGCTAGGTGGGATGCGTCCTTTGAAGGCTGCAGTATATCGAGTGTCCTCCTTTAAACAAACCTCATTTAAACGAGACGGCCTTCGTAGGACAAACGGAAACGAAACGTAACATGGTTGCTATGACAGCACGCCACTCTTTAACAAGCACAAGCACTTTCAGTGAGAAGGGAACAAAGTCCCTCTGGAAGGGAATGCATGAGGTAGCCTAGATTTTAGGAGAGTTATAATGATGTAAAGAGAAAGAAAATAGATTTTACATGTAGACTTTTAGTCTAATACTTTAATTTAAATATATATTAATATAATTATAGATATTATATACTCTGCACCCATCTACTGAGGTACTTCAACTTGGAAATTAACATTCCTTGCATTTGAACATCATATTTACGGGCAAATTGGTGTCATTTTTTTTAGACATTTCCGTTGAAGCAAAGAATTGTGGGTTGTGAGTGCCCACGAAGGATACACCTCATACATCCTCTGAATTCCCGTGAAAGAAGGTCGCATTCGAAGGCTCCTACTCGCTTTTCTGAAAGGTGGACAAATGCAACCTACGGAGGACGCATCCTTCCAAACGAGACTGTTTGCAACATGATTTACACCATTTTTATTGGTGATTTTGTTGTTAAGTTTGGTAACTTTTTGTTTTGTGAAGGCAGTTTCTACTCAAAATTACCCAGAAATGATTGTTACTGTCAAAAACAAAGAAAATCAGGCAGAACAGACATACAGTCCAAGACAAAAGGCAGAGACAATAACCCAAAGAACAGGCAGTAAATCCAAAAACATAGGGCAAAACAGGAGAAAAACACTCAGAATAGTAATCCAAAGAGTGACAAATCTTTGCAATAAACAAACTGTCAAACAGATCTTTAATGCACAGCAGTTGATTAGTGTGATGTGAAACAGGTGATGTAAATGAGTCTGTGTCAGTATTCAGGTGAGGAGGACCTCTGGTGGATATTTCTAGATATTGCAGTAGAGGATGTTACAGTATTGCAAAGTAAACTGTACTTAAAGAGCCCATATTATACTCATTTACAGGTTCATAATTTTATTTTAGGGGTCTACTAGAATAGGTATACATGCTTTAATGTTTAATGTACACTCACATATTTTAACCCACTCTCTCTTACGTGTGTTATTTCATCACCACTGCTGTCAGTCTCTGTGCATAGCCGTGAACAGAACTATTAAGTGTGTGGTAAGTCATGTCAAACGTTGGACTATTTAATGTCACCCTGGGGGATGCTTGTATTGACAGTGCAGCAAGTGTGGCATGTTATAGGTTAACAACGAAATCTAATGATATATTATGCATCATTACATATTTCTAAATTGTATTTTATGGGATCCTAGGCCTTTGAGGGCCACAGGCTGATTCTTAGTGTTAGAAAATTCTGTCAATATTTACTCACCTTCAAGTTGTTTGAAACCTGTATGAATTTCTATCTTCCGTGGAACACAAATAGAGATGTTGGGCAGAATGTTCAGTGTTAGTCACCATTGACTTTCATTGCTAATTTGATTTCTGTGCAATGAAAGTCAATGGTGAAAATGTCAGTTTGGAAGAGGAATTTGGTATTGTATTCATCTACACTGCCAACGTTTTTGTTGCTTTTTTAATGCTTTATGAGCTTGCTCAAAAAAAAGAAGCAGGTTTAGATACATCTGTAGAATTGGTGCACCCTCCAGGACAAGCAGTAAAGGACCATGACTGTTGCACCTGAAATCATGAGCAAATTTGTGCTTTTAGTAAAATCACATATTTGACTAAAATAAAATGTCATCCTAACAACAGATGTTGTCTTTTCATTAATATCGATATGAATTTCGTCTTTCGCAAAGAATACAATTACTCAAGCGCTGCAATTTTCTAAATGCTACAACACTTCTGACATGCCAACTTAAAGGAACAGTTCACCCAAAAAGGAAAATTCTCTCAACATTTACACATCCTCATGCCATCCCATATGTGTATGACTTTCTTTATTCTGCAGAACATAAACAAATATTTTTAGAAGAGTATCTCAGCTCTGTAGGTCCAAAAAATGCAAGTGAAAGATGGCCAAAACTTTCAAGCTCCACAAGCACATAAAGGCAGCATAAAAGTAACCCATACGACTCCAGTGGTTTAATCAATGTCTTCTGAAGAAATCCAATCAGTTTTGGATGAGAGCAGGCCAAAATTGATTACTTTTATGCAGCTGTTATGTGCTTTTTTGAGCTCCAAAGTTTTGTTCACCATTCACTTGTATTGTATGGACTACAGAGCAGAAATATTCTTCTAAAAATCTTTGTTTGTGTTCTGTGAATAAGGACAGTCATAGACATCTGGGATGGCATGAGGGTGAGTAAAAGATGAGAGAATAATAATTTTTGGATAAACTATTCCTTTAATAAGCAGAGACAACCATAAGCAACTCTTAAACTTAAAAAATTCACAAAACAGTGAAACGGAAACGTTGACTCAACCAGTGGTGTAAGTTTGAGGTGTGACTATCTGTTTAGTCAAACAAATGGAAGACATGGGATGTTCAGGAAACCTGTCTGTAAATAGTTACTGTAGAGCGGAGGAGGGCAAGGCCAGGCTAGAACAATGCTCCCCCGGTCCCCAATCAGCCTGATGGGGCGCGTGATGCATAAAGGCAGACGGTGACGACGGTTCCAGAAAGAGAGAATGATATGGAGCTGCTCTGTGTTTATGTTTGTGTTAGACATAATTTAGCTCAGGTGCAAGCGCCCTTACCGCTTTCTCTCTCCGGCCGGGCGTTTGACCACGCCCCCGCTGCCACAGTTACTTTTTTCAAATTTCCTTCCTAGTGGTGTATAAATGACAAACATCACCTTTAAGACAAAGAGTGAAAATTTCACATATAAGCAGAGGCAGACTGGCCATCGGGAGAACCGGCACTTTTCCTGGTGGGCCGGCCACGAAACGGGCAGAATGGTCCGCAGCATTATGCAGAACATTATGCAGCCCGGGCCACTTCAGCATTATATATGCCCTCAATCTGATTTGGTAGCAACCATGCAATATCTCATCCCAGTCTGCCCCTGCAGTTAAGAAACTGCTTCGATTTTGAGGGTGAAAAAAAGAGAGTAGTTTTGGCATGTTTATGACTCCTGGACAGCAAGAAATATTTAAGGAGGATCATCACTTGTTTAAACAACCTCTCTCTCTCTCTCTCTCTCTCTCTCTCGCTCTCCCTCCCTGAGTTTTTATTTTATATAACCTAAACATATCCTTAACATATTCTCACATCTCATTATCTCTGGCTCCAGGGTCTCGCCCTTACAATTTCATCATTCATTTAGTCCTGGCACTGGCTAGACTGACTTTTTCCCCAAGCCTTGGGTGAGAAGAGCTCCTTGTGTTAGATCACACCCCTCAGCTGCTCACTCTCCACAGAAACAACATTTTGGTGTTCTGGGGCCAAAAACATGTCTTGGAGAAACACTTTGTTGAAAAAGTAATGTTCTCAATGAGGTATTTATTGTTTTAAATTTTTTTTTAATGCACTAAACACAACAAATGTACAGTGTAAAATGAAATAACATGGCATCAAAGGTCTCTGACATCAACTACACACTTCAAAAAACTTCAAACCCACAAACTAGTGCCTTTTTACCCAGATTGTATTGTATTCTTTAAAGAAAAGAGGGGTTGAGTCAAACAAATTTTTTGTGGTAATCAACATCTTTAGCTAACATCGGTCTGTGCTTGCCGAAATGCATAACACTGCCCCTAGTGGCCAAAGCGGTAACTGTTGTTGGGCATATGGGCACGTGTGATCTCCATTTTCTTGGTGAAATGTCCATGGAGGGGCACCAAAAGCGAGTTGTGAAGTGAGTTGATTTCAGCTGTACAGGCTGAAATATAGTGAAGTGGAATGCATATATTATAAACTGTAAAGTTTTTATAAAAGAGTAAAAAATGCAACCTCTGATTATACAAATACAATTACTTCCTGATTTCAAAGTGGGATCTGAACCAAGGTCTCCCACGCTGCTGCTGATGCAATGCGCTTCTAAAGTAAACTAAAGCAAATGCAAAATGTCCGATAGGAGATGGTGCTTCTCTGTGAGTTGGCATAATGTGGCCGATTATAGGGTACCGTATCTCTTGGAAAAAAACATGTTGACATCCTGTGTGATCATGTTGAAATATGTGGAATGCATAACATATGTGTAGAAACAATTCAAAAAGAGTGTTACTAATGAATTGCAAATGGTTAATGCCATGCCAATAAGCAAAATCATTCAGCAAAGGAAACAACTCAAGGTTCCCTTATCATTTGATCATTCCCAGACAGATCCCTCAGAGTCTGATCTGTGCCACTTTCCCATTTCGGAGTCACCCTGTCCTCTCCCCATTCCAAAAGCAACAAATTCCCCGGACTCCACCCCTCCTTCAGCCTCCTGGTCAAATTCCATTCACTGCGACCACAAGCCCCATCTCATGCAAGACGTCCCTGAGAATATCAGCTGGTTTTCCTTTGTTCCTGTTCTTCCTTGGCTCGGACACAAAACTGAAAATGTCCTGGACGCAGACTGTTCTTTTCACCTGTCTTGTTGTAGTGCTTTCCCTCACCTGTGAGTAACGTGACTGCATTGTACTGACCCACAGATCCGACAGTTCGTGAAAAGGGTGTCTAATCATTGGACCCTCTTGGAGTCACCTCGATAATTCACGGATTCGAGATAATACTTGTCCTTTGTGTCTGTTGTTGGATTTGGAGGAAAGAAACATCTATAATGTAATTTTATACTCTTTTACAGTATTCCAAGGGACTGACTGCGCCGCTGTGTCGGATAAGAAGGATTCAAAGGCAGCCAACCCTCAAGGTGACCAAAAAACCCAATGTTCCCATAGATCTTTCTCAAGCCCTGCAAGTCGTACCTAAGTCCTCATCAATGTTCTTCTTCATTGAAGGTCCACTGCAGAAGATCTTCCTGCCTGAAGCGGATGCCTACAACTTCTTCAAACGGCGAGGCAGGAGAGCTGTGAAAAGTCAGGATGAGATAAATGGTTAGGTTATTTGTGCTTCTTTAAAAATGCTTTTATTTGTAGACGGATTAAAGACTTGAATTCAACTGGGGCAAGGGCAGCCCCCTACATTTAAAAATGCATTTGCAGACACCTTTATCCAAGACAACTTGCATTTAAGGTATGCATTATATCAGTTTATATGTTCCCTGGAAATTGAACCTATAAAATTATCCTTACTAACATTATGTTCTACTAGTTGAACTATCCCTTTAAGTAGAAGGGCATAAAACACAGTGGATCACTGTTGTGGCTCATATTACGTTTTAATTGGACTCTTGGAAAACTGAAATACAGAGCCCTTTTAGTAGTGCCCACACAGGTGTAATCGTGACCACTGTGTTTTGAGCAAGCTGTGGAATGCAGGGGAGGCTAACCACACCTTATAGCAGGAGACGCAGGGCAGCCTGGAGAAACCAGCCTTTAGTCTTCAACTCCTACCGCTGTGGTAGAAGGTGCTTTACTGTTTTTTCATGGGTTTCCTTTGGCTTTGGTCTGTTTATTTTGTGGTCACGGGCTCTCCACAAAGGTCATGTAACCCAGACTGAGTCATTGGTGGGAATTCTTAACCAAGAATTCAATCATCTAGACCAGAGGTGTCAAACTCAATTTCAGCCCGGGCCACTTCAGCATTATATATGCCCTCAATCTGATTTGGTAGCAACCATGCAATATCCAGTAATATGTATTGCACAATAAATTGTGTTGCACATTTGTCTATAAAGCATTGAATTTGAGGTTGGGATGTATATGTAAATTATTATATCTCCAGTAACATCTGTGAGAAAATTAATGCCTAATCTGTATAGGGCTAAATTTAAATATTTTGACAGAGCAACTAAAATAGGTCTCCTCTATAGATGTCTTTCATCAGGCTCCTACTTATTAAAGTACAGTCATCTGTTAGAATTTATGAAAGCAAACAAACCCAGTTACATTTTCCTATAATCATACAGCATTATTATAGAGACTGAATGCACCTTCTCTGGGCTCACACCACTTGACCAGAGCTGATAGTTGTTCTGGGTAGCGGTCTTTTGTTTTGCTTTTGGAGAGAGTAAAATGCGCTCCAGGGGAAGGCTCATTAATATTCATGGTGGAAAGTGCTAACTGATTGGTCAGTGAGACGTTCCATTTACCTTCCATCGTACATTTTAGAAATCAGCTTGCGGGCCACATGAAATAAGGTGGAGGGCCGGTTTTGGCCCGCGGGCCTTGAGTTTGACACCTGTGATTTAGAAGATAACCTCTGCAAAATGAACAATGCACACTAGTCAGGTAGACATGAGTTTTGAAGATTGAAGAGGTCAAAGGTCAGATGCCATGACCTGGCGTTACCATGTTGGATCAGAGCACCAGTATTTTAGTCCATCTTTTCTTGTGGAATCATGTAATTTCGAAAGTTCTTCCTTTGAAAGTTCGTCCCTCCTGGCCTAGAAATTATTTATATGTTTTTATGACTATGTTAAGTCTTACTTGTGGTGTATCAGTATCACAGGTAATAGACCTTAGTGAGGGTAGACGCGCCGTTTAATTTTTTGCAAAGGAAAATTATGCTTTAAGGGACAGATGTAGCGTCTGTTCAATGAGTTGCAATCCCTTACAAAAATCGAGAGTTCTGGCAAACTTCATTCATTCGGCATTCATTATTTTCATATGCAAGTGAGCTTTGCGGCAAACTCTTCTTTGTCGCCAAATGTTTGCTGCAGGCTCACCACTACAGAGCTGAAAACTTCTGGCAAACATTTGTGGGAAAACACAAGCTGATTTGCATGTGAAAATAATGAGTGGAAAATTTGCAGCAAGTTTGACAGACCTAAAAAACAAATTTTTAAGGGAAATCTGGTTCTAGATCATGTCTAATCACAACCCATGTTTTATGAGGCTTGTCAGCTTGAATATTTCAGGCAACGGCTGAAAAGCCATATTTAAGTGTACAACCCATTGAACAGACTGTCCAACCCAGTCGCGTGAGAAGCCGTAATAATAGTAAGAGATCATGTGTGTTGACTCAAAAAACATACGACTTTTACTCCTACAGAGAAAAATAAATAAGTCAACAAATGATGTCATCATGATTTTATGTCATCATCAAGTTTATCCCAAACCAAATCCTAACCATCAAGTCATACCATTTTGTACGATCCAAGTCGAACGATATCGTTAAATAGTTCAAATTATTATAATAGTCATTAATGTGTGCCTTGTCTAAGAGCAAACCATATTTGCTATACAATAAGTAAAAACCTGGAACGCCTGCGAATAGGGCTGTTTGTTGTCCTTGATACTCCAATTAGATGTTAAACGCAATTTTAGAGAAATTTTTAAACATTACAGTATCTCATATTCCTGCTCATGCTTTATCTCGCTTCCTAACATCTTTATTTTGTCCTATTAGCTGAACAGAGACAGAGACTGGCCGCAGACAAAAGGAAGAGAGAGTATCATGAGGAACAGAGGAATGAGTTTGAGAATTACGCTGAAGAGGAACATGACGGTAAGTCTACAGAATTACTCAAATCTCACCTGCCGGCTATTTTGGGTCAGGCAGCATTGATTAGCATTCTGTTAGCATTCAGCAAAGGCTTATTAACTCCACAGAAACTCAGTACTGGAAGCAAAGCAGGTCTATCAAATCATGAACTAAATCTAAGAATCCTTAATAAACCATTTTTAATTCCTCTTCCACTTGCCAAACTTTTACAAGACAAGTTTGTCTCACATTCACCTGGGAGCATTATTAGCATTCAGCACAGTTTTCATTCACTGATGCTAATGAACTTGGGACTCCACAGAAACTTGGTTTTACAAAGCAGATTTGTCAAATTATGAACTAAATACCACAGTTACAGAGGATCCTAATTTTTAAAACATTTTTGATTGCATTTTTTAATTTTAAATGAAGAGCTGCAAACTTCTGGGTAACATCTGTGGGGAATCAAAAGCTGCATGTGAAAATAACAAGCGGCAAATTTGCGGCTAATTTTGATTTTATTAGGGTTAAGATGGTCTTGCTGGTCTCTAATCAAAGCCATGTTGGTTTCCAGTTGGTTTTAACTTGAAGGCCAGCTTGTGTCCCAGCCTGACCAGCTTAAAATCACCCAAAATCCCTAACCAGCTTAGGCCATGTCCACACTAATACGTTTTCTCTAATACGTCTTTTTCTCTCCGTGTTGGCCTTCCGTCCACACCAAGACGGCGTTTTTGTCCGCAAAAACTAAGCTTTTTGAAAACGCACTCCAAAGTGGATACATTTGAAAACGCTGTTTTCGCGTTGTAGTGTGGACTGTGAAAACGGATATATCTGAACCAAAACAATCAAGATGGCGGCATGTGTTATAGCGCCGCTGTTGTACTTGATACTCACTTTGATATCGTTGTTAAAAAATGTATTTTACTTTGTACAACCATAGATATTATATGGAGACTAGATCTATGGTTGTACAAAGTAACATTATTTTTTACTTATTTTTATTTAAGTAACATATGCCCTATTGGACGCTGCGCACTGAGAAATACGGAGAGTGTGTGTGTGTGAGAGTGTGTGTGTGTGTGTGTGTGTGTGTGTGTGTGTGTGTGAGAGTGTGTGTGTGTGAGAGAGAGCGAGTGTGTGTGTGAGAGAGAGAGTGTGTCACAAATCATTATAAATAGTTTCTTCAACTTATTAAAATATCTTACTTTACTGCAACTATCTGTTTCTGATTCTTTGTCATATTTATAGTGTGTGATTAATAAAATACCTTATATCCACATCACATATTTTGATTTTGGACGTCTGGTCACTTTATATCTTATATCAGAATATTATATTACCGTTAAGCCTACTATGAATATTAAAATACGCCGAAGCATGTGCCCTGTATCATAGCTACATGAATGACCTTTGCAGCAAAAAAACTCCGCGTGAAAATCAGTTCGGTATTCAGTGAGGTATGATTAATTAAATGCGCTGACAGTTCATTGCACCTGCCATACAGATTACACTGAGTGGAGCGGGTGACCGGTCTAAGATGGCGGCGCCGCGGCTCGTCCGCGCCAGTAGGCAGAAGCGGTCGATAGGGCGTCTATCTATATGATGTCCATGTGTACAACCATCACATTGCGTTCCTTCAAAGGCGAAGGGAAGTTTACTCGGTGTCCGGCGACGGAATACGAGGACAATTTCCGTTCAGACCGTACATGCAACGGGGATTTTCCGCATGCGCAGTGACGCGATTTAAACGTTTCAGTGTGGACGAGCAACTTTTGGAAAGCACTTGAAAACGCTAGTGTGGATGGAGAGTTTTCATATGTATAGCCTCAACAAACTATGATACTGTGTAGGAAAACACTTGTAACTTTATAGATTAATATGAATAATCTATATTATGGTTAGTGATATAAATACCAAGACTTTGATCAGCTGATATGATGTAAACTCTTTAGACTTGCTTTGCAATTTCAAATACATAACAATTACACACGTTTCATATTAGTGTAATATAGCAATATTTACACATAAATTACTCTATGTTCACTGAAGTTTTAAAAGGTTTACATTTTTTCAGAGCAAGATGAGCGTACCAGAGAGAATACAGAGCAATGGAGAGAATTCCACAACGATGGACTCGACCCGTCTTATGAATACAACAGACACACAGTCTAAAACAGCATGGAGATGGAAGTAGGAGACGAGGACCCAACCAGCAACTTCTACAGATGCTGTGCTCCATCAAGCAGAGACCAAAATTAACATTTCAGATCTTGTTTCTCTAAAGGGGTTTTGGCACAATGTTTGCAGTATACATGCACGTGCTAAAGTGGATAACATTGTAGGCCCATTTGGGTAAAACTATATTCATGCATGTAGAAAATATGTAATCCATGTATCATAGTTCTTTAAAAAGATGTACATTAATTCCAAGATTTTTATATAGGCTACTCTTTACCCTTGTAGGGTCATTCCGTGTCAACTCAACCAGAGGTCCCATTTCTTTTTCTGTTGAAAGAAATACATAAATGAAAATGAAAGCCAAAATATTAAATGCCATGGATGAATATTTACTGAGTAATCCACTATTTTGTAGAGGGGGTCAAAATGACAATTTTCACCTATGATTTTGGAGCAAAACCACAGAAACGAAAAATAACCTTAGAAAGATGGCAGCATCGTTATGTTATTTTTTACACATAAATAGGACTGTTATTAAAATGGTGACAGTCATTTTCCAAAGTTTGCATGCCTGTAACTCAAAAAGTATTAAACATATATTAATATCCTTTTAGATTCTGGTTCAGATCAAACTTTTATTTTGGTATCTTCATTTATAAGGCCCTATGTGATTCAGTCCCAAAGATCTGGGGTTCTCAATGTGGCTCCATGTGCAAATTTTTGAATTTTATAAATATTCAATGGTCGAAAACCAAATGTGAGTCACTTTGTATAAAGCTGATACTTATTTTATTTAAATAAGAACAAATAATGCTGAAACTAGAAATTAACCTTCATTTATTCAACTTGAACATTTCAGTAAATTTTTGGCACTCGTTGTTAAACATTGGTATGTTCTATTCAATTGTTTTGATAGAGGGAAAAAAGATACAATTCTAGTTTCAACATTATTTGTACTTCAGACATTCCTCTTTAAAAGACAAAAACTATCAGCTGTATGCAAAGTGACCCACATTTCATTTTGACCACTGAAAATGTGTACAATTTAAAAATGTACTCATAGAGCCACATTGAGAGCCCCATTTCTCTGGGATTGAACCATATAGGTCCTTATAAATGAAGACACCAATAGAAAAGTTTGTTCTGAACCAGAATCTAAAAGGATATTAACATATATTTAGTACTTCTTGAGTTACAGGCATGCCAACTTTGAAAAAAGAACACAAAAAGTGCTTCACCCCCATTTTTTAACCATCACCATTGGCATATAATGCAACAAGGATTGCTGAAGTGAACTGATTTTAATAACAGACCCACCAATCTCTGTGTAAAAATAACATAATTATGTTGCCACCTTTCTAAGGTTATTGTTTTGATCTGCAGTTTTGCTCCAAAATCATAGGTGAAAATTGCTATTTTGACCCCCCCTCATGAAAATAGGGGAGTACTCAGTAAATATTCATACATGGCATTTAATATTTTGGCTTTCATCTTCATTTATGTATTTCTTTCACCATAGGAGAAAGGTTTTATTTTTTTATTTTATTAGATTTTTTTGAGCTGGTGACGTCTGGTTGAGTTGACACGAATGACTCAGTAGCTTCACTGTATTACTGATATAAAGTTTCTTTTTTATTATTTTATTATTTTTTTGACTAGTTCTATTTGTTCTAATGTAGCCAAAACTCTTCAATATATTATAAAGACAAAAGGCTTTTGCACATCTCCTATATCCTGCATTTTAAGCTCTTAGAAAGTTCCACAAACGAATCACAATTTATTACAATCTGAAGATCTGTGCGTGAAGATGCTAAAAATTAAAATAAGCTTAAATGTTACCTAATTTTCTTATTTGAAAAAGCCTTGCTTTTTGTTCAATGTGATACTGTCAAAGCTGACGCAAGAGACATTGTAAATCTTTGTAACTTAAAGGACTTTGTATTCATTTTTATTTTTAAATAAAAGCAATTCATATTCAAATAACTTGGACCAACAACCAAAAATTGGTGTAATCTTGTTGTTTAATGAAATCAACTCACCATACCCTCACCAACAAACACTCACCAAAGAACAAATCGACTGAAGAGAAAACACTGCCCACATCATTTCTGTTACCTGAATGAAAGATCCAACACCCAGCTGCTAAATTCAGAGGACTAGTATGAAGACCATGATGACACGAAAGATTTAAAGCAGAAGCTGTTTGCAACTCGCACAGTCATATTTCATTAGACGCATTTTATTAAAACAGCTTGAGCTAAAACGAAAACTCTTGATTTATGCATTCGTACACCGAACAGTGTGTGAAATGTTTGTAATTTTTCTCAATTGAAACAGCACAAGGTCAGCAAATACAAATGTCTGTCAAAGATAGCTATTGTGTCACTGAAACTGATTCAAACTCATTTCAGTTCAATGGTAACATTTTGCTTTACAGTGTCACATGTATTACACATTACTATAATAAATGTAAGTGTCTAAAACAGTACTTTAATATACACAAAATCATTACATTCATTCAAGTACTCACTATGTAATTACACTGTAACGTTAACACTGTAATGTGTGACCAAAATTAAGTGTTTAAAGTCATTAAAAAAGCAAAGCTAAGAAATGTATTAAAAAAATTAATCCAAAACATACACAAAACTTTAACAAGTGCATTTCAACACTATGGATCATTTTATACAGACCTTCAAAACCATTTGACGCACAAATCACTCCAAATTATTTTCCAGATATCAACAAATTGTTGATACAAAATTATTAAACTTCACGTTTACATAATTGTTTTATACAATCTTTACAAACTTCAATCACTCTGTCATATATGCAAGATGCATCCAGAACCAAATTTCCAGTTTAAACACATTGGATGACAATAAAATTGGCTTTTAACTTTTGAAGCCTGTAGATTTACTACATCAACTTCTCTAGACATTTTGTTAAAGGGATAGTTCACCCAAAAATTATCCACTCACGTGTTATTCCATTCTGCCTAACATTCCCATTTTGTGTTCCATGGAAGAAAGAATGTCATACAGTTTTGAAACTACTTTAGGGTGCATAAATGATAACAATATTTTCATTTTTGGGTAAACTATTCCTTTTAATGTTACTCTGACAGCCTTTATCATTTGATTTGTTCATAACAACAGCAGGTTCAAATACAGCAGCAAATATTACAACAACTGTTTTACGAATGAACATAGTTTTATCTACACGCTTGTGCTTCCACTGACTTACTTTCTATTAAAGAGATAGTTAGGGGAACTGTCCCTTTAAGACTCTTAAAAGCATGTCAAATAAACTCCACATATGTTTAAATGACACATACGTCCCTGCCAGGAGCTTTACTTGGTGATACAGTCCTCATAATTATGCAAGTCATTGCTTCGCCACTATGTCATGTGGCATATCGCACCTTTGACTTACCAAAAAGGATTTCATTTTTTTTTGAAGAGGTGACTGAAGAGGATGGAAGTTACCGATAAACACTTTTCATAATATTCTTAAAGTGCAGTAGTCTCCAAATGTGCAGTCTGACAGGAAGTGATGTCATTTGGAGCCTGTGATGATGGTAGTGACCGTGGATGCCCGCGGATGACGCTCAGGCGGTCCCGTCTTGGAGGAAGAGTTTGACGCTTGCTGCATTGCCGAACCTAGACAAAGATAACACCCTCCTCAAGGGCTGTTCGACAACACGAATAAATACAACATACAGAACATCATAAAGTTGATGAGTTACTTAAATCGACAAGTGTCCTGTGACGAATAAACAAGTGTACATTTTGAGCCTAACAACTTGAAAATTTCATGACTGTGGTGACTTTTTTACTAAATGTCTTTACATGGTTTGTTATATGTATCGCGGCAGTTCCTAGGTGAAATGTCTACAGTGTGGTGCTAAAAGAGAGTGTAAAGGGATACAAGGGAGAGGCGGCGGCGAGAACCGGCTTGACAATATAAATAATAGTTTAATAAACACTGAACAAATGGCGAACACACACACACAGGTGTCGGGCAGCTGCCCGTAAAGCTCTCTCGCTCTGTCGCACTGCCGTCTCCGGTTGGCCTTTATCCCTCTCAGAGGCTTAATTAGCCTAATTAGGGGCCGGGTGTGTAGCATCACGACCCGGCCCTGCACTCCGCCCTGCCACATTCCTCCCTTGTTCTCTCAGGTCGGGGAGCCCCCAGCATGACATAGACCCCCCCTCCCCTTTCGCTGTCTGCCGGCAAGTCATCCCCGCCTTCCTGAATCTAGGAGGGGACAGGGGGAGTGAAACAACAATAATAATTCAAAACACAGGGTACTCACTGTAACAGCGAAGAACCCCCCAAAAAAAACTGTGGGAGAGAGAGAAAAAAAAAACGTACTAGCCGGTTCTCTGACACGGCACAGCTTGGTCCTTGGCCACACCTCCACCCTCTAATGGAAGACAGCCACGCCTCCCCAGGCGGATAGGAGGCAGTCATCCAGCCCCTGATGGACAGAATGCCCTGCCGCGTTCTCATGGAACAGAAGGGGTCTCCCCCGCCCCTGGCAGTGGTTCTCCCATTCCAGGCGGTCGGCAGGGAGCCCCTCCCCGCTCGCGGTCGTCACGACCCGCCGCGTTTAGCGGCCGGTAGGGGTCTCCCCCCGCCCCTGGCAGTGGCCCTGACCGTTCCAGGCGGTCGGTTAGGAGCCACTTCTCCCCTCGCGGCTGGCGCCGTTCAACCGCTCTCAGGCGGCCGGGCTCCTCCGTCCCCCGGCAGATGGACGCGGCTGCTCCATTGGAGTGGATGTATTGGCGAGGACTCTACTATGGTGTATCCCTCCTCCTTCCTGGGTTTTGGCACCAGTGTAAAGGGATACAAGAGAAAGGAGGAGGCAAGAATCTGCTTGACAATATAAATAATAGTTTCATAATAAACTGAACTAAAAAGATAAACACACACACACACACACACACACACACACACACACACACACACACACACACACACAGGTGTCGGACAGCTGCCCGTAAATCTCTCTGTCGCACTGCCGTCTCCGGTTGGCCTTTATCCCTCTCGGAGGCTTAATTAGCCTGATTAGCTCTCCACCCTGCCACAGAGTGTTAAATGTTCTCAATCCAGTTTTAAATCAAAGTCAACAAAACCTAAATGTACCTCCCTACCATGGCCAGGTCAGGGGGGCTCGCTTGCTCCCTACCCTAAACCTAAACCTAACTGACAGTGCCAGTACAAGAACATGTGACATGAAAAACACAATTGCTAAAGCCATCATGTCAAATTGTGGTGATTCTATGAAACATTCGGCTCATGTGCCGACTTGCGTGCTCTACAGGACTCTTTCCCCGGTCATTTGAATCGCAAGTGCAATGCTCAGTTGAGCTACCATGCACTTTGCATGCAGATAAGCTTGTAAATGTGCTTGGTTATATAATGCAAACATTAAAATGTATCGCCTTACAAGTCATGCGCTATTGTAAAAGTGTTTCGATGTCATAAGATGGCATTGTGTGGGGAACAGCGTGAAAAGTTAGTGTTTATGAACTGATAATCTGCCGTTTTACTCGTGATTTACTCAATGCTGTTTTAGCTCCTCTAATGTTGATATCACCAGGCAACAGCCGCAATACATACAATGAGCAACATAAAAATTATTTAGCAGAAATGTATGTATAGTAATGTGATTCGATGAGACCAGGATGGTGAATTTGTGAGTCATCGGAGTGACAGTAAACAATGAGTTAATTCATGGCTTCATGGCAATAACTTACAGTCATTGAGGTTGACTACATCGACTGACTGACTCTTCGCTGGCATCGTTTGATTCTGTTTCCTGTGCTGAGAGGAATCTATACTGCTGCCAAGCTGAAGACGCCTCATATGTCGGATGACTGCGGTAGCGTTAAATGCTTGCTGATGAGAAAAAAGAAAAGATAGATCGAGAAACAGAATACTGGCCAATATCAGATTTCTGTTCTAGGAAAATGAATAGATGAATCCCTTTAAGGCACTGCATAAACATCTCCAGAAGATGAAAAGAAACTGCCCACTCACCCGCCATTTAGCTTTTGCAAAGTTTTTCTTCATCTGTCGACTGACTGATTCATGGATGTTCTTGCAGAGAGCAGTATCACCTGCAATCCTGTATTTAGAGAAAAGAGTTCACGGTTCAATCTCCCGCAGTGTCATCTGGTATCCATGAGAAGGCAGCGTCTTATGATACATGACCATATACTTCAGTATTAACATAATTATATATAATGTATAAGCATGAAAAACTTTAGCTTTGGGCTTTGTGGGCAATAAAATTTTAGTGAGGTCACTATAGGAAGTAGTAGCAGTTAAGAATATGGGGAATTTGCTTGCAGGTGTTTGTTTAAGATCTAATCGAAACTAAACTAAACTAAAATAAATATCAAATATTAAATATAAAAATAAATATTTAAATATAAATTAAAAATATAAATACAATTTCATATATTAAAATACATTAATTAATTAAAAATATTTGTAATGTATAAATATAAATAAAAATATATTATTTAATACAATAAAATTATTTATTAGTTAAAAAAATATTTTAGTGTGTGTGTGTGTGTGTGTGTGTGTGTGTGTGTGTATATATATATATATATATATATATATATATATATATATATATATATATATATATATATATATATATATATTTATATATATATTTTTTTTATTAACCCTTTGTCCCAATAAGATATTTTGGGATTGTGACATTTTCATTTAAGCACCCACCCATTCTCATTACAGTATTACGAATAGGTCAGTCTAATCGTGAAACCAATAATACAGCTTAGTTTTTAAACTGCCACCTGTTTATAAATCATAATACCTCCAACTTAAGCGGACTTAAAAATCATAGTGTTCAGACAGAATCATTGTCATTATTGTAATGTTATACATGAAAATCTAATGAGAATCATCATTAAAAATAATGAGAATTAAATGACAAAATCCTGAGTCAGACGCATTACATGAGAGAATAGGGGGCGGCGAAATATCCTTAATTCATTCATTAATTATTTATCTTTATGAGATTCACCCAGGAACCTGAACTTATTAAACATCAGGATTTCCCTCTGAAAAGCTGTGGACATTAATTCTTTGTCGCTCACCAGGGATGCTGAAGAGCCTCTTCACATGTTAACCTCTTTTCAGGATCTTTCTGCATCAGGTTACTAATGAAGTCTTTAGCTACAAAACAACACAAATGCAACAAAACCTGAATCGCAAGGGGGCAGTTATAATTGTGAAAAAATGACACCCTCCTACACTTTCCCCAGACACCAGGGAACAGCTTGTCGTGTGGGTGGCGAGTTGTTATTTTCAAACGATCCTGAATCGCAAAGCACCACATAATGCCTTTCAACTGCTGATTTATCTCTGGCTGCAATATCTCAATGATTACTTTCAGAAAACCCTTTTTAATGTGTTGTGTGAGAAAAAGAAAGTTGTATTTGACAAGTAAATACAAGTAACCAAATCTGTGCTGAATAATGGGTTTCAGGGGGTGGAAAAGAAAAAGGGAGGTGAAGAAGGGTGTCATTTTCTCAGATGTTAAGAACAGAATAAAAGCTTGAAGCAGACAGAGATTATGTCAAAAACTACAACTGATTAATTTCACACAACATGTGTTCTCAAATGTAATACAAGTTAAACGTAACTCAGTTTTGTCTCAGAATGCAATATTAAATTACCCTATTTATCTGCTACAAAATAAAGTAGTTTGGAAATGTACCGCTTATCCCTAAACTGGATAAAATAGTAAAATATCTACAGAGTGCTGTTGTTACAACCTATTCCTCTACCAAAATGGGTTTTAACATTAATAAAAAAAAACAGACATTTAAAAGGGATAGTGCATGCAAAAATAACAATTCTGTCATCATTTACTCACCCTCATGTTGTTCCAAAACCATTTTAAATCTCTTTTTTATAATGGGAAATAAGAGGTGAAATTCTGTAGAATGTTAACGCTGGTCTTTTTTTCCATTATGCTCTTTTCCACAAAAAATGGATGGAGATTGAGGTTGTCTGTCCCTAACGTTCTCCTTATGTACTCCACAGAAAGAATGACATGTGGGTGAATAAGTGGCCAGTGAGTTTCTCAAGACATGTTGAAGTTGAAGTCTAAAAATGTGATGCCAAAAACAGCAAGACGTGGAGCAACAGTGAAAGACATCCATCAAGCGCATGTTTACATAGAAAAACCATTGACAAACACCCTAGACTGACGCAAATACGTGTTTGGTGTGAACGACCCCTCAGTAATGCCAATTAAAACTGTGGGGTAAACTGTCTCTTTAAAGTTTGTGCCTAATCTTATTGTGGTAATGAAATCTACTTGTTCAAAATAACCACCCACGACCTCAACCACCTCCTATTTAATTTAATTTAATTTAATTTCAGGTCCACAGTAAACATTTACATTCAACACATTATATAAATATTATAAAATAAAAAATCAGCCCTCCCTAATAACCACCCTAACCTTATCCCATCCAATTTAATTTAATTTAATTTAATTTATCTTTATGGTCTACGGGAAACATTTAAATTCAAAACATTTAATAAACATTAGACAATCAAATTATTAAACAACTTGAATTCTTCTTTTATCTCAAAATTGGTTTTGGAGGGTGGTGTATATTGTGGATTGTGATTTCACCCCTGTATCAAATTTGGTGTTACATCTCACCCAATGTAACAAACCCTCCCTGGTCTCCCTTACTCACCTGAATCAGAAATGTCGTCCCAGTACGGTGAATCAAACTCATATTCCGCCCTAAGAATTTGCTCAAACAGTTTGGAGTCATTCTCATCGTAAAACGGGGGGTAACCACACAACCTGGGGAGGAAAAAACATTCACTTTTTTAACCTTAAATTCTAAAGACCTCTTATCAAAACAACAGAATGTGAAAACAACCACTGTACTTACAGGATGTAAGCAATAACTCCAATAGACCAGCAGTCCACGGCTTTACTGTAAGGCTTCTGTGCTAATACCTCTGGTGCTGAGATACAGAAAATGAGAGGAAATTCAGATTCATGCTAATGTCATAGTGAGCTATTATCAAGCCCAATGGTTCGACAGCCTTACCCACGTAACCCGGTGTCCCACATGCTGTGGACATGATGTCATTGGCCGCATCTTCCATCTTGGACAGCCCAAAATCACTTATCATGATCTTGGACTCTTCATGTGGGTTAAAATACAGCAGATTTTCAGGCTATTGGGAGACAAGATAGAGTCAGAGAGTATTATTTCCTATTCTCATTTCCACAAGTAGATATGTGTGGTCACAGTGTGGTGACCTTTTCATTCTGGTGTTCCTCGTTACCCTTATATAATGAAACTCTACACCTCTGTACATCGATTTGTTTTGGAACTGTTACCTTTAGGTCTCTGTGGACGATCCCCAGTGAATGCAGGTATTTAACCGCATCCAGGACCTGTTTTATTAACGCGCTTGCATCCTGCTCCGTGTAGAAGCCTCTCTCCACGATTCGATCAAACAATTCCCCACCTGACACACTGAGAAATAAAAGACATTTGCACTTAAAGACTCTATGAAATCACCTGACAAGCAGTTTTCTGTAAGGTGTTGACGAATTTCCAGTTGGAAGTTTGGGCGGGACAGTAATTGTAAAAGCCACTACCAACCCAAATTTTGGTTCTGGAAATATTATTCCCATTCATTTTCTTCCATTTGCTTTCAGAAAATCCTTCATTAAAAGTTCCAAGCCATGAACCAAACCAACCAGCTCCGAGATGAATCGCACATTACAAACTTTGGTTTGAAGCATAAAAATATTTAAAATCAGACAAAAAGACAAAGACAAACATATTCAATGAGGGAATGAACAACAATCCCATGAAGCATTGAAAAACGATGGAAATATATCAAACTATCGGTTTAAAGTTGATGATTATAAGTACATAAGCGATGCATATAAATTTGATTGCAAAATATCCAGATAAATGAAAATACATACAGTAAGTATTTTGAGAGCGTAGAGAGACCGACTCAATTGCACCGAGTGTGCGATTGCTCAAGAGCTCTTTTTGGTATGCTTTTTCACCGCAATGCTCTGATTGGTGGATCATTTCCATTCAATATTCACAGTTACATTGGAAAGAATGCATGGTAAGGAGGAAGCTGGGACCGACTTGACAATCCACACATCACATTTATTGACAACACTTTTCAGTGTGACACACACAATAACGTTCACAAGCACTGCTTTTCAGCATCACCAACATTGAGGCATGCATACACAGCTTCGTTGCGTCTCTCTCTCCCCCTCTCCTCTCCTTAAATACTCCCACCACCCCTTACTGAAACGTGAGACCGGTGTGGTGCACAGGTGGAACTCGTTCACCACTGATCTTCCCGGCCTCGCTCTGCCTAGACACCGCTCGGCCCCACCCTACCCAGATACCGCTCTGCCCAGACACCGCTCGGCCCCGCCCTGCCCAGACACCGCTCGGCCCCACCCTACCCAGATGCCGCTCTGCCCAGACACCGCTCGTCCCCGCCCTGCCCAGACACCGCTCGGCCCCACCCTGCCCAGACACCGCTCGGCCCCGCCCTGCCCAGACACCGCTCGGCCCCGCTCTGCCCAGACACCGCTCGGCCCCGCTCTGCCCAGACACCGCTCTGCCCAGACACTGCTCTGCCCCACCCTGCCCAGACACCGCTCGGCCCCGCTCTGCCCAGACACCGCTCTGCCCAGACACCACCCTGCCCAGACACCGCTCTGCCCCACCCTGCCCAGACACCGCTCGGCCCCACCCTGCCCAGACACCGCTCGGCCCCACCCTGCCCAGACACCGCTCAGCCCACCCTGCCCAGACACCGCTCGGCTCACCCTGCCCAGACACCGCTCGGCTCACTCTGCCCAGACACCGCTCGGCCCACCCTGCCCAGACACCGCTCGGCTCGCTCTGCCCAGACACTGCTCGGCCCGCCCTGCCGAGACACCGCTCGGCCCCGCCCTGCCCAGACACCGCTCGGCCCCGCCCTGCCCAGACACCGCTCGGCCCCGCCCTGCCAAGACACCTCTGCCCCGCCCTGCCCAGACACCTCTGCCCCGCCCTGCCCAGACACTGCCTAATTAATATTCAAAAGTTTCACCACAACCAAAACGTCCCCACCATTTTTTAAAACAAATGACGGCCATGTGGAAGCGGGATGGCATGTCCACCTGAGAAGTTGGAAGCGTGTGCTTTGTTTACAACAGAGGAACGAATGTCATGCAAGAGTTAGGTCATTTCAAACAGCAATAGAGTGCTGGGTGGAAGTAAGGATTTAATGTTAAGAACATTTTAATTATCGATTGTTTCTTATCTATCTATCTATCTATCTATCTATCTATCTATCTATCTATCTATCTATCTATCTATCGTATCTATCAATTTGCTTCGGAAGACATTAATTGATTGTCTGGAGTTGTGTGGATTAGTTTTATGCTGCCTAAAAAATTTTTTTTTAACTGTCAAACAGCCAGCAGCCGTGTGGCACCCATTTACTTGCATTGTATGGACATACAGAACTGAAGAAGAAAAGACATACACATCTGGGATCAAATTTAGTAAATCATCAGAGAATTCTTTTTTTTTTTAGGTAACTAGATGCAAGTAAACTCAAATTTGCTATTTGTTGTTGTTTCTACTTGATCATTTTAACTGAATGATCAAATTATCAGCTTAATTAATGAAGATCATAACTGATTCTAGACCAATCATTAAATGTACTTATTTTTCCACAGAAATGCATAGACACCTGCACTTCTGTTGCACATGCACAAGGAGAGTTGAGATTGTGTTAACAGGGTCCGACTTCACCGAACGTCAAATGACGTGATGGACGTCATTTGTAACAAAAACAACACAAATAATACCACAAAAGAGCTAAAGAGAATTCTTAATAACAACTATTTAAATGCACCCTTTGACCAAGAAAACATAGTTAAATAATTCAAGCACTAACCATTATGCGTATTCCCCATATAGTCACAATTTTGTACTCAATAGTTTGAGTTATTAAAACTTAAAATTCTATGTCTATGGATTTAGAGTTCAAGTAACATACATATTTGAGTTATGATCCCCAAACTTGACATTTCAAGTAATGTTTAAGACAACTTATGGCTTATAGATGGCTTTTAACCCTTTAAGCTCAGGCTCAATGGCGAGAATACCTTTTTTTTTCCTTTTTCAAAATATTAATATCAATAGTCTTGACCAACACAAGATATTGTTTGAAAGCTTAGAAGCTCTACTTTACAATGCATACAGGTATTATGACCAAACAGATCAAGTGCTTTGAAATTTACGGACAAATCTGAAGTGTTCATTTTGATCATTTAAAAAAAGATTGCACTGCAGATATTATTGCAATAAGTAAAAAAAAATCAAACTCATCAAATAATCATGTGTCATATGTTGTTGGAAAGCTCTCAAAGAGTAGAATAAAACCAGTCAATTTGTTTTATTTACTGACAAAAATATAGCGAAAAATAGCTAAGAAGATGTCTTTGACAATTATGTTAAGTTCAGGCTCTCCCTATAGCCAGTCTGCCCCTGGGTTAGGGGTTTGCTCAATATGCATGAACGGTCCATGGGTGTGAATTCCAAACCATCAATCGAACCAGATAAGTTAATGTCAGTTAACCGACCACCACTAGACGAAATCACCGAAGCCACAGGAAGTTGTAGTTCAGAGGAACTCAACATATGTTTCACACCATAGGGTAAAGACTTTGACCTTTTAAAATATTGTTTTGGCAGTCAAAATCACTTATAACGTCATGAAAAATAAACAGAACATACAATATCACATACCATTACTTAGAGGAGGTGTTTATCTCTCAAACAAGCCCACACACAAGGTAATTGGATGAAAAGATCATTAGATAATCCACATGAAGCACAACGTTACATATGGCCACCAGCAGAGGGCGCCAAACAAACGACGCCAAGCAAAAGGCACTCAGTTTGTGAAATCTCATTACTACAATCATGTCTGTATGCTATGCAAACCTTTATTCATGGTTGTGTTTGCATGTGTAATTAGCTCTTATGGAGAGGCTTTACATTTTTTGGACACTAAGATCAATTAAATTTGCAATCCTTAAACAGGATATCTTTAAAAACACCCTAAGAGTTTAAAGGGTTAAGCTAAAAAGTTCCACAAAACGCTTCAAAAACAAATACCATACAACCATTTCACATAAACAGCCACTGAATATAACATAATGAAACAACATATGTTGAGGCCACCCAACAGCAGCTTCTACTCACAGTTGCATAATTAGATATAGATGACTGGGGCTCTCGTAAATGTCTTCCAGGGCCACAATGTTCTCATGTTTGATCCTGAAAAGAACAGACAGGGTATTTGGTCAGTTACCACAATAAGTAACAGAACATGTGGTGAACACCACTTAAGGCTTTGTTTTAGATGGCTGAAGTTGGTTCCTATTACACATATGCAGTGTTTTGTGTGTTTGGATAAGAGCCATTCAAATGCAATGGTACAACAAACTCAAACCTATGCAATTCACAGAACTTTGTAAATAGATCAAGAGAATGGAGTATTGTTGGAAAATATATTTAGCCTACAAATTGTATTAATGATCTTATCTTATGAAGTCAGATAAGTCCACTTCTGAGTCTCTATGATATTCTGGTTCCTAGATATGGCTCAAGCCCCTCCTCCAATATAAGTCTATAAGATTTTTATGCCACTTTTTGATGTCAATCCAGCAAAAACCTGATTGCTCAAGTCTAATTGCTTGTAAAAATAATAGCCATATAGATCTTTCAAAAAATATATAAAATAGATCTTTATGGTGCAATGCATTCACTAGCAGAATTATGACCACTGTGTAAGACTGTATCTTGACTCCAGCTGCATGCTGCTGTGTTTTTACTCGCAAAGATCCCTTTTTGCCTGAATGCCCTTTTACCATGACAACGGTGGAGCTGTGCATGGCCTCAACGTGCAGTGAATAGCGAGGTCTGCGGCAGAGGCCGCATTAATCATTTGTACGGCCTTTAAAATGCTTTTGACAGGAACAGGTAGGAGTCAGAAAAGGTAGGAGGCCGAGAGGGGTGTGTCACATAGACTGAGTCATATCCCGCTTGGAGGAGAATGGCTGAAACGCCCACTAACTGCTTCCTTTAAACTCTAGGTTGAACTTCAAGAGGAAATTGTGTAAAACATGTTGCAAATGTTGTAACTTCTTTTTTTTTCTTCTTCTTTTTTTTTTTTTTACATTTGCCTTTATTACTCATTTACAAACGCACAGGAATAAAAATCCACATTAAGGTTATGGCTCTTTACACTTACTGTATTCAAAAATTGACTCATTGGCGTTGTTTATTTATCCTAAGGGATGTTTTAACTGAGAAAAGGTTCATACAGTACTTGTAGGAAACATAACTGAGATCTCAATAAAGTCTCTTGAGATATGGAAGAGAAACCTCTGAGAAATAAAACTTTTACATACAGTATTTGTGTCAACCATTTAAAAAAAGACTATTGAGTTTAAAACAAGGAGTCAAAATGTTACAATTGCCCTTGTTATGTGTTTAAAGCAAATGTCTTAGAGGAACCTACATTATAATTATATGAAATAAGTTAAAAAACATTCAATTCTATTGACCCGCCGGCAAAATCAGATATTGCGCAAAAAAGATATTGTGAATAAAGTTTACGCTTAAACCGTTAAAGTCCCTGTATTCACAAGTCAGGCATATGATTTATAATTTGAAAGCTTAGAATCAGAAATATCCGAGAATACAATCACTTTTGCAATTATGTTAAATAAAATAGCAAAATAAGGCCTGAAAACATTTGCTTCGCAAATTAGCTCCCCCTAGAGGTAATGGGGAGAAATATCAATAAACGTCTTTCAGATGGCACTTAAATGGACAAATCATATATCAAATTAAAGCTCTCATTCTCAGGAATGTGAACATATAGTTTATTTTGTTGCCATTATATCACAGTTTGAAAGATTTTTAAAAGAATCACAAAATCTGTAAGACAACGCTGCTGTAAGCCCCAAGAAGCCAGCTGCTTTTTATAAACGTACTTCGTCAGCACTGCAATCTCGTTCTCTATTCCGCTTTCTTTTCCTCTCAGTGCTTTTTTGGGGATACATTTCACTGCGTACATCTTTCCTGTGGTCTTCTCTTGAGCCAGGACCACCTCTGAAAACGCCCCACTGGAAATAAACACATTAGAAACAAACAAAATGCAGTTAGCGGTTGGTTATTTTGTAAAGGAACAACTCACCCTCATGTCAAACCTGTATGACTTTCTTTCTGCCTTGCGACACAAAAGAAGAAATGTTCAAGTTTGTACTGGTCACTGTTTTCCAAATTACAACGAACAGGGACTAAGCATCAAAAGCGATGCAAAAGCCCTATGAAAGTATCATAAAAGTGGTCATATGACCACATATGACAAAGTCTTCTGAAGACATATAATAGATTTGGATTAGAGAAAGAACTAAATTTATGTCATTATTCACTGATAATGTTCACCTCCAGTAAGCTTACAACTAGAGAACCGTTATGGCCATGTTGTTGAATCAGTGAGTTGAACTAAAAAAACGGGATCAGTTCAATTCAAGAATGAATCATTCAGACTGGTTTTCTGGACTGGATCAAATTAATTCATTGAAAAGGTTTGACCCATAAAACATGGCGAATGTCAAGATTGTCAGTAAATAATGACTTACATTTAATTCTCTTGCTTATCCAAAGCTATCATATGGCTTCAGAAGACTTGGAATATAACACACAAGGCGCATGGACCACTTTTATGACACTCTTGCATCCTTTTTGAAGCTTAAAGCTCCAGTCCCCATTCATCGCAGTTTTATTGCAAAGAGCGACTAGGAGCCTTTTCAAAATTTCTCTTTTTGTGTTCAACAGAAGACAGAAAGTTTTACCAGTTTTCACCAGACAAGCAAATGATGACAATTTTCATTTCTGTGTGGAATATTCCTTTAACATAAGCAGGAGACGGAGATAAAATAAAGCCTTTTATATAATACCAGCCATATTAGAGCTCATTGGAGCCCTCAAGGTTAATAAATACATAAATAAATACACAGACTTTAACTTCTCTGATTATTTAGGGATGTCCTATCATATGCACTGTGTGTTATCAGTTGGCCACTGTGGTCTGTTGCTAAGCCTTTATTGGTCACTGAAAATCCGCTCTAATCCCCTAACACACAGACACACACACACATACAGGCATCCGCAGCAATTAACCAAGCTTGGAACAAAAGGGCATATTTCCATCAAAGGGTTTCCTGAACCGTTTTATCAAATATAGAGCTTGGTGCCTTTCCAAAACAAAGTATTTGTCATCTGTTTCTAAAACTGTACAGTTCAACGCTCATCTACGACTGAAACATAAGCCCCTCGAGCAGCTGGAATTGCAGTGACTCATTGGCCGATCACCCCGCGGGTTCTGTACTTTGTAAAGCTATGTGTTCATATAAAAGCGTAAGATTGCAGTGGGGGCTGTGCTCATTCCGGCTTGGATTAAAACTGGAAAAAAACAACAACAGCGTGTGGACAGAGCGCATTAAACTTCAGATTTAACACATGTAATTTTATGTAATTTAGACACCTTTCACATAAATCTTTCAATTAAAATATCATAAAAAGCATGAAGATATAGGCTAAATAAATGCACGTCAATAAGACTAAGACACCACATTACTATGTGGTTTCTAAGGTGTTCGGAGTGGTTTCTAGACAGCCTGATCTCATGAAATTTATGTGACTGTGACAACATTTTAGCAGAATTATATTACTCTTTTTCTTTACTCGGTTTGTGGCAGTTCCGAGGTGAAATGTCCACTGTGTGGTGCTAAAAGTGAGTAACATTTTCTCCCAAACAGATGAGGAAGTTTTAAATCAACAAACCTACCTCCCTACCCTAAACCTAAAACCTAAACCTAACTGATAGTGTCATAAAAAGCAAATACAAAATAAAAAAATGCCTTTGCTGACGCAACTGTGTCATTTTATGGTGCTTCTATGACACTTTCGGCTCTTGTTTCGACTTGTGTCCTTTGCATTGCAATTTAATTGTGCAGGAACATGCTTATGAATGTAGTTGGACATTAAACGTTAAAATGTATCACCTTATAAATCATGCACTATAGAAAAATGGTTTAGATATCATAAGACAGCATTGCGTGAGGAACTGGGCCAAAAGTATGCGTTTTTTAACTGATGATCTGCCGTTTTACTCTTGATTTGTGTGAAAGTGAATAAAACGAATTGTTGTTTTAGTGCTTCCAATATTAATTTCACCAGAAAACTGCCTTGATACGTACAACAAGCCACGTAATAATAATTTTGCTAGGTTAACGTAAGTTTAATGTACTTCTATGGGATTTCCGGCCCAGCGGGAAAAGTCCCGGTACTCCATATGGCCAGTCCACCCCTGGGTTAGGGGTTTGTTCAATTTGCACGAGCGTTCCATGGGCGTGCCTTACGAACCATCAATCGAACCAGATAAGCAGGTGCAGTTTTGTGTCAGTTAACCAACCAACATTAGAGGAAATCACCAAAGCCACAGGAAGTAGTAGTTCAGAGGAACTCAGCATATGTCACACCTTAGGGTAAAGACTTTGAAAGCATGACCGTTAACCTACATCCAGCACTGACCTTTTAAAATATTGTTTTCACTGTCAAAATGTGACATGTGGTGTGTCAAAACAAGTGAATCTGACAATACCAAGATGCAAATGCAGTGCATTAGATTGCATGCATTTTTACAACAATGCTTACTGAAGTTACCAAGCTAAAAAGCCAACATTTTTAAATAAAGCAACTATTATCTGAGGAACTTGTATTTGCATATCTGTCATACCTCTTCATTTGAACAGCATGAGTTTAGTGTGAATCTAGTGATCATGCATTCTGTGGTCAATGAGCTCATTGCTCTTCACTAATGCTGAATTTCCCATGCAAATGTCAGTGAGTTTCAGAAGACTATACATGGATGTATGAGATGTGGGTGTAACCTCAGATTGTGAAATGTGAAGAATATATATTTGATGTTTGAAAGGAATATGGGTTCAAAACGAGCTCTATTGAAAGCATGTGGCAAACAAACAGTAATTAACTTACAATGGAAGTCTAAGGTGTAAGGTATTGTTAGCCCACTTTAACCACGTAGTTTTCTAAATCGTCCTTTTAATCCTGTAAAGTCTGTCATATGAAAGAATTGTCCGAAAATTATTATTCTTTTTTTTTAGTACCATTAGACATGTTTTTTATGCATCGTATTTGATACATTAGGCTTTAAAGGTCATTATCCGCCTGAGGCCCAGCAAATCATTTTTGTGTAGGACATTTGTTATTTAGTTTTTCTTAGCTCATACATGCTACAGTGGTAAATCTCTGGGTATTATCAGAGGACTCCCTGGGCTTCTCAGAGATACCAAATGTTTGAGAGTTTGGCCAAGACAAATTCCTCTCCTTGGTCTATAAATATGGATTGAAATGTGTCACAGTTCAATTCAACACATGAATATTCTTTTTTTAAAAAACATGTTTTTTGTTTTTATCACATGCATTTATTGCACCAAACGCTATATTTACATTTAAAAAGAGAAATTGTAAAACTTTCATTGGGTCTCAGGATCTTCTGGTAAGATGACATCATAATAGCATAATAGCACAATAGATCTTTATAGTGACAGAGCAGGCTGCATGTATGAAAAAACACAGATATATTAGTTCACACTTTAAATACTGCATATCTTATAAAATGTAATGGCAGAATTTTCAAAGCATTTCTGTGATTTGTTTTTTTTTTTTTTTTTTTTTTTGTGGTGGGAGTGAATGTAATGTAATGGTGACTGAGAGATATTCCTTAAAAGCCTATTGTATCATATTTGATGGATTTAAAGGGGAGTTTTCACTCAAATAATAAACACAATTTTCTAACCAATCATAAGTTGCTTATATTCAGAAAATACTCATTTGTCATACTATATTGTCAGTAACAATATAATCATTACTGTCACTTTTATTATAATAAGCTGTTATTCATCCCAACATAATAGTCACTTTTCACACAAGTCCACCAGCATTTTAAATAGATTGATATAAACATGAAATAAATGTTTTCACAAATACCCACTAGATGGTGCCATAAACATATGAAACATACATCCCATAGTTTGCTTGGCTCATCAGCTTGTACAGAGAGTGAAACAGGAAACGTCAAACGTTATGTATCATATTTGATACACACAGCGTTATAACAATGGGAGTACTGTTCTAAATGGATAAACATTTGGTTAACATAAATAGTGTCATTCTGGTATTCATGCAAATATCCAATATGATCACACAGGAAATCGACATTTACATTTATGCATTTGGCAGATGCTTTTATCCAAAGTGACTTACAGTGCACTTATTACAGGGACAATCCCCCCCTCCGGAGCAACCTGGAGTTAAGTGCCTTGCTCAAGGGCACAATGGTGTTGACTGTGGGGATCGAGTTGTCGCTACTGAATGTTCTGGTACCCTGAAATCAACCCCATTCTGCCGAGTTACTGACAAGCACCAACCATGTTTTTACCTTTTCCTGTGGAGCGATTGATAGAGCGTTGTGCGAGATTCCTCAGAGACACAGGCTCTGGCCCGTGGAAACCAGGAAGTAATTATGTTCACATAAAAAATGATGAGGACCATTCGAAGGTTGCATTAGCCCTTTAAGATCCATGTTTACTCCATTGACAGCTACGTAGATGTAGAGTTGGGGTTTTGGTAAGGGCTTATGTTTAAAAAAGCATACATTCCTGTTTACTGCAATCATTTACAACTAAAAATACAACTCGATTTACAACTCGCTTTTGGCACCACTCTGTGAACATTTCACCCTGAAACTGGAGCTCAAACTTGACCATTCGATCAACAACATTTCCGGTTTTGGCCACTGGGGACAGTAAGCAAGGACCGATTTAAGCAGAACTTTTAACCAAATGTAGCCAAACTCACAAATACTTTTGACATATGTGAAAGTTACCAGGTTTACTGGCTTTTCATTAGTCATGACAGGAGTTGAAATATTGAATATAACTTTACACGGGTTTAGTAAGTAATTTCATCACAATATTCTCATGTCTTGAGACTATACTGTAAATCATGATTTTTGCTTGTTTTTACAAACTGAGGGACAAATTTAAATTATTTTCGGATGTAATTAACAGGTGCTTTTTGTAATTAACTAGTACTTAACTCTTACTAAATGATAAATTAGGTCTGAAGATTTATAATACTTTTTTCTTAAGAAAATTGGGCTTCGAGACAAGAGATGATCGCTGTCTTGAAGGAAGAAATTCGGAGGAAACCGTGTCTGTGCACCTGTTTTTATAGCGGTCAGTTTCGTGTCAAAACAGGAAGGGCTCAAACACCACAACCAATATTAGAATTTTGTCGTTATTGTAGAGAGGTTTCAAATAGGTCGCGTATGAAGGCACTCCCCATATGCGTTAATAAACGCAATGTCAAGTGGACTGAGTCGTAAGGGAACTGTGATTCTACAGTTTTGGCCAAAATCACAACAAAATTCTGAATGTATATGCAATTATTGACCTCGGGTGAAATCGGGTAAACTTGCACCTTCACTAGAAAGGTAACGAGATTAAGACAGGATTAATCTGGAATTGTTTAAGGATTAACACTACACTGATTGACATTTCACTGAGACACATGGAGAGGTATAGATGGAATTTAATCACATAGATTGTTAAAGTATTTCTGTGTTTGAGTGCGTGTGTGTGTGTGTATGGGGAAATTGGGAGGAGATTGCGTGTAGGTTTTTGTTGAGTCATTGTGGGGAGGAAAGTCTGAGCTATTTTTCACAAGAGGCAAACTGCAGCCACACACTCCAATCAGGATACGAAATTAAGCAGCGAATGGGTGGAAAAATTGGCTTTGGCAAGTAAATAAAACAGTTATCCTCCAGGAGCCAGAAACTTAATAAGAAATTGCACCATAATACAAGATTAAAGCAGTAAAACGCAAGAACGACTTTCTGCCCCTCGCTAACCATCTAATAAAGGAAACACCTGTCACAACTCCCACAACATAAAACGACTTTTAAAATGTATCATAAGTTTATCTAGGATGCCAACATTTCAGAGCTCCATGTAGTGAAACATACAGCATGCCGAATATTCCTTTCATTACAAGGAATGTTCCGGCTTCAATACAGGTTAAGATCAATCGACAGCATTTCTAGCATAACGTCGTTTACTAAAAAGAAATATTTCGACGTGCCCCTTATTAATTAAAAACATGTGGTTACAGTGAGGCACTTACAATGGAAGTGAATGAGACACATCCATAAACGCTGACATAATCAATATGCATGTGAACATGATTTCAGTGTTATAAAATTGCTTACTAAAATTTTCTGTATAAAGTAATATCCAATATTACAACTTTGTTGTCACAATGACATATGCTAGTTAACATTGTAATCTGGTAAATGCTGTAACGCCTTTAAATCCCTGATATTATAACAATAAAATCATGTTAACATGTATAATGTTTACATCTTGTAGCTATACTTTTAAAACAGTGTGTGTTTTAACATTTACAGACTGGCCCAATTTAATTCCATTCTATGGCATGGAGACGTGGTCATGTGTCGGTCTGCGGGAGAGAGAGAGCGGTAAGGCTTGTCACCTGGTTCATAATTAACCCTAATACCTGTCTCTCTCCCGCAGACTGACGCATGACCACGTCCCCATTCCACACATTCTAATTGCCTTACTTATATGGCAATTTTCTTTTTATATTTAATTTAAAAATAAACAAGGGACAAATTGGAATCAGTTATATTGTAATCTACATTATATCACAAAAGCTGTGTTTGTCACTAATATGCAAGGAAAAAAAACAGGATTACAAGAATCTTTATGTTTATTTATTTGGCACTTCAAACACTTCAAAATGCAGCTCATCCAATTAGAATTTAAAATCAGAACCATGCATTAAAATGATTCAATTTTGCATTCTCAGCTCTGATTGGCTTGCAGGGGTTCCAAGAATCTGTCCTGGTTTCCAAAATCTGCACTCTGAATTACATACATTTTAAGAAATCTAATCTGTGCAAACATTTTTCGACCAGCTGTTGAAATATATGCGTGTTGGTTTCAATTTAGTGGCCTTAAAAGCTGAGTCTGGAAAATCTTGTGTAAGGCGCATTAGAGAATGTGTTATGTCATCTTTGGGATGAGAAATCCTGGAGAGATAATCCAGGTAATGCGTGTTCTAGATTTATATTTGCTCTTCATCAAGTTCAGCACAGAGCATTGCAAACGTTATGTCATTTAAAGGGACGGTTCATCAAAAAAAATAAAAAAGACAAATCTGTCATCATTTACTCACCCTCATGTTGTACTGAACCTGTATGACCTTCTTTCTACCATAAAACACAAAAATAGGATTTTAGGCAGAATGTTAAGAACAGACATCCTCAGTCACTAAAACAATTTTCCATACAATGAAAGTGAATGGTGACTAAGGCTGTCATTATTCTTAACCTCTCATTTTGTGATCAACAGAAGAAAGAGAGTCATATACATTTAGAACAACATGAAGGCTAGTAAAAAAATGACAGAATTTTAACTTTAAGTACCCCCTGAAATATGTGTATACTTGGTTAGGAATGACTTGATGCAATCGACCAAAATACTTCTTTAAAACAAGCAGTAGCAAAATCGATGATGCAATGGAAAGAATTACATTAGAAATAAAGAAAAAAAGATGGTCTAGACTCTGAAAATGTCTTAATTTATTTAAAGGAACTTCCCTGTTGCTTTTAAAATAAATAAATAAATAAATAAATAAATACGTTTTTCAGAGTGTAGACCATTTTTGGAAGTTTTGTTTGATCAATGACTTACTAAGGAGAGCATAGTGACTATTTTTTTTTTTAAATATTACATCATCCATTCAACATCACAATTGCTTTTGCAATGCTGTGTGCAAATCCCTATAAAAAGAATCATACAGCCAACCTGGTCTCTTAGAATCACGTTACTATACCTAGATTTTTGCTAAATGATTTTTACACGCCTCATTGTAACGCATTGCGGCAAACATGGTGAAATGAACATTAAAAACAACAACTTATTTTATTTCATACAAAACGGCAGAGAATCTGTTCATAAACACTTACTTTTTGTATGTTCTAACGTGATCAAATTGTGGAGTATCTAAACTGATAAAGCATTGCACGTGCGACACAAAGGACTGAGGCACGAGTCTTGAAGTGCAAGTGAGTCCACACATAAGCCGAAATGGTCATTGAAGCACCACAAAATGACGTGGTTGCTAAAGCAATTTAGTTTTTCATCTCACATTTGCTTTTTATGACACTTTAGGTTTAGGCTTAGTTTAGGAGGTAGGTTTGGTTGATTTAAATATCAATGGAGCATTATCCTTAAAAACCTAATCTGTTCTGGAGACAATTTTACTCTCTTTTAGCGCCACTCAGTGGACATTACACTTCAGAACTGCTGTGATACGTGTAAGGAACCGTCATATCATTTTGCAAAAATGTTGCTGCTATAATCATGCCATTTTATAATATAAGATCAAATACATACATCTGAACACAAATTAAAGTAAACTTTGTGCCTCTGTGCGATGGGACCACCAGGCGCAGCTCGTTCATGAAATCAAGAGGGGGGTGTTGTTTGCCCTCTTTGATTGATTGAAGACTAGATGCGATGCTGCGTTTTAGACCATCCGCTGCGGCTTAATCGCACTAGCTAGGAGGCTAGCCACTAGAGCATTGCAGTATTCCAGTCTTGAAATGACTACAGGTTGAACCAGGAGCTGAGCAGCATATTCGGCCTGGAAAGATCAGATTTTTCTGATGTTGTAGCATCGTATAATCTGCTTGTGACAGGGCGGAGGGCGGGGCCGGGTAGTGATTATACACACCCGATTATTTATCAGGCTAATTAAGCCTCCTAGAGGGATATAGGCCGATTGCGGACGGTGGTGCAACAAGAGAGAGATCGTCTACGGACATGTTCGTCATGTGTGTGTATGTCTTTTGTTTAAGTTAACCATTAAAATTTTATTTATATTGCCAAGCCGGTTCTCGCCTCCTACTTTCCATTGCACTGTGTTACACTGGTGCCGAAATCCGGGAAGGAGGAGGGATACGCCGTGGTAGAGTTCTCCCCACTACCATCCGCAATCGGCCTTTATCCCTCTCGGAGGCTTAATTAGCCTGATAAGGAACTGGGTGTGTATAATCACGACCCGGCCATGCCCTCCACCCTGCCACACTGCCACACTGCTCTTCTTATGATAGAGGAAGAGGCCTCAAGACGGCATGATCTGAGTCTTTCCCCTATTCTCTGGCCCCTCAATCTGCACATATAATCCAGTTAAAAACTCAAAGCATTGGGGGTGGGGTGCTGAACCTCAGATGACATGCTGTCAAGCAGTCAGATTAAAATGATCATCACACATGTACACACATGGCTGTGATTCCTGCTGTTGGCCTGCTGAGATGTGATATATGGATTACCAGCCAGAAAAGTTGCATTTGGATGGAGATTCTGAATATTCTTTATGGAGAGTAAACATTATTGTTACACACAGTTAATTGTCGTAACTAATGTAGCTACTATGCAAATGTAACATCAACAAGCTGTGATTAGTGATAATAATACCCTATTGGAAAACTCTTTTGGCTTGCTTTTGTAAAAATGCTATGCAACACAAATCTCAGCAGTGTGACAGAGCTGGGTGTTAACTGGGTGACCCCATTTTAAGGATTGTCTATGCCTGACCTGAACTGACCAACCTTATCGGCCTTAGATACATGTTGGCTTGTGATGTTCAGATGATATACATTGCCCCTGTAGTTTGAATGCAACAGTTTTCTTCAACTGAAGGAAACAGATCTCTTTTTTTATTTTAGTTGTATAAATCTTATGGTGTTACATCGTCAAGGCAGCGAAGTTGTAAAATCAGATACTCTACTAACTTTACAAAGACAAAATGTGTAATTGATTTTGTCACACTGCAATCATGTTAAAACCCATATTGTTTACATCTTGTAGCTATACTTTTGAAACCAGGGGCGTAGGAGCCATTATACGTGGGGGGGACATGTCCCCCCCACATTTCAAAATCTAAGTTTTGTCCCCCCCACTATTTCCCAACGTAAGATTTTGTTTTGCATTGCCTGCCTATCTCTGCCGATTTCGGAGTCTCCAAATGAATCCATTCTGTAACTTTTAAATAGGCCTACGCCCAATTCAAAGTCACGTTGCTCGCGGTACTAGACAGATCCGCAGACTGTACGCTCCACAAAGTTGCGTTCAGACGTTCAGCTTTTTTCTTCAGCAGTCAAGTTGCAGCTGACAGCCTGTTCTGCATCTAAAGGTAAAACCTCCCACACTTGTCTGTCTGGAGTAAAGTTTTAGAAAATCTTCTTGACTGACAGATCGCGTTCCTTCATCGTTTTGTCGCTATGGTTACACACACACACACACAAACACCGTTGGCGGTGCGCTCAAAGTCATCTGTCAGTTGTGCAGTTACCCAAAATCTCATGAATGAAGTTAAAACCCTTCATGTCACTGGATGAAATAAAATCGACTAGCAAAAATACAGGAGGCCGCTTTACAAACGAGTGTGTGTGGAGGATATTGTCATTTCACCGTAAGGTTTTGATAGCGTCATTTATTTATAAGGAGGGCAACACTCCAGTCCAGGAGGTGGCACTAATGCACCTAAAAACGGTTTATTTATGTATGCTTCGGCAGCCGGTGTTTTTATTTCTTGTATGTAAATCTAGTATGATGTAAATGTGAGGTAAGTTAACGTAGGAAACAAAACGTGGAAGTAAAAATACTGAAATAAATACTGATAACATATTTTGGGCGGTTTTGTTTGTATTTTGGCGGTTTTTGAACAGTTTTTGGGCTAATTCAGCCGATGAAATGGCAGATTGCTGGTTTTCAGTTTGATCATCAGTTTTGTTGTATTTTGAAACTGTCAAATATAGCCTTAGAAGCAAACTATCTAATTTTATGTGGTGTAAAACAGGCAAATGTTAGCTAATTAGTTAACTAGCTATATGCTATCAAAGCTGATGAACAGCCAAGAGTGTGTGAATGTGCCATTGATACGTGTCCATAAACTATGTAGAAGTAACATTAGTCACAAATTGTTCACACAGAGATGAGCATCCTACAGTACTTTAAGAGTAAGAGGACAGAGGAGAACGGGCTTGTAAGTTTAATGATAGCTACATACAGTATATTCTAAAATTCACATAGTAAAACCACTTTAGATCAAATTAGGCCAACGGCATGTCATCAGAGTTTGCATTAAAACCAGTTCTGTGTCCTCAAACATTTGTTACTTTCCTAGACAGGAGATGAAGAGACCACAGAACAGGGAGAGTTAGGGCCAAGTGAGACACAGGTAATGGGAATATAACAGAATGCTCATTTGTGTAGGATAACAGAATACATTGGTACTGTGTCCAGCTAATTTAACTAGTTGTTCTTATGATTAATATACAGGTGCTGGTCATTTAATTAGAATATCATCAAAAAGTTGATTTATTTCAGTAATTCCATTCAAAAAGTGAAACTTGGATATTATATTCATTCATTACACACAGACTGATAATGAAAATACCAAATTCAGTATCTCCAAAAATTAGAATATTACTTAAGACCAATACAAAAAAAAGATTTTTAGACATGTTGGCCAACTAAAAAGTATGAACATGTAAAGTATGAGCATGTACAGCACTCTATACTTAGTTGGGGCTCCTTTTGCCTGAATTACTGCAGCAATGCGGCGTGGCATGGAGTCGATCAGTCTGTGGCACTGCTCAAGTGTTATGAGAGCCCAGGTTGCTCTGATAGTGGCCTTCAGCTCTTCTGCATTGTTGGGTCTGGCGTATTGCATCTTCCTCTTCACAATACCCCATACATTTTCTATTGGGTTAAGGTCAGGCGAGTTTGCTGGCCAATTAAGAACAGAGATACCATGGTCCTTAAACCAGGTACTGGTAGCTTTGGCACTGTGTGCAGGTGCCAAGTCCTGTTGGAAAATGAAATCTGCATCTCCATAACGTTGGTCAGCAGCAGGAAGCATGAAGTGCTCTAAAACTTCCTGGTAAACTTCAGAAAACACAGTGGACCAACACCAGCAGATGACATGGCACCCCAAACCATCACTGACTGTGGAAACTTTACACTGGACTTCAAGCAACGTGGATTCTGTGCCTCTCCTCTCTTCCTCCAGACTCTGGGACCTTGGTTTCCACATGAGATGCAAAATTTGCTCTCATCAGAAAAGAGGACTTTGGTCCACTGTTCTTTATTAAATCCAGAGTCAACGCAGCCGTCTACCAGGACATTTTCAGAGCACTTCATGCTTGCTTCATTTTCCGGCAGGATTTACACCTGCCCACACTGCCAAAAGAACCAAAAGCTGGTTTAATGACCATGGTATTACTGTTTAACTACTGTGTGATTTCATGTAATATTCTATTTTTTGGGGATTTTGATTTCATGGGTTTCATAAGCTGTAAGCCATAATCATCAAAATTATAACAAATAAAGGCTTGAAATATCTCACTTTGCATGTAATGAGTCTATATAATATATTAGTTTCACCTGTTAAGTTGAATTCTTGAAATAAATCAACTTTTTGATGATATTCTAATTTTATGACCAACACCTGTATATATTTGAATGTAAAATGAGTTTATCGCTGAAGCTTTATAATGATAAGCTACGCTAAGTAAAGTGGCTTTTTATGATAAAAAATTTATAGAGTTTGATTTGTGTTATCAACATCAACTCAGTCTCCATCCATCACCAGGCTCTGCCTCAGCCTCTCTCCATTGCCAACCTCTTTATCACAAGGCTCTGTCCCAGCCCGATCATCTTCTAAATGGTGTGTTTTCATTTATGTGTTCTTTATTAAATAAAGTATGTTTTTGTACAGTTCATGGTATGTAGTCATTTGGTTGTAGTTATATTAGATTACTTCTCTCTGTTTTTATAATCTACCCAGTCTGTCACTGCATATACCCTCTTACAACCAAACTAAGTAGTACAGTCTGTTCCGAAAAGTCATTAGAAATGAGCATTTAAGTGCTTTATATATATTAAAAATATTTTAAAAAGCAGGGAATTTCCCCTGAACCCCCCTAGCATTTCCTGTCCCTCCCAGGTTCAAAATACCTCCTACGCCCCTGTTTGAAACAGTATTTAACATTTACAGATTGGCCAAATTGTCTTCCATTGTAAGTGCCATACTGTAACCAAGGGTTTTGCCTTTTTAAAGAAAAGGAGGGACGAGTCAAAAAATTTTTTAGTGGTAATCAACATTATACAACAAACACTGTTGATCTTGTTTTCATCCAGAAGTTTTTTTTTACCCAGCAAGGAAAGGGCTATTTGAATAATTAAAAATAAGACCAGTCCTGTTCTGTTGTGGACCTTGGTCTCTTTTTCAACAGGAAACCCCATTGAACCATTACTTCAGTGCTGGTACTACAGAAAAGCATTTCAGACTGTTGACAGTGACAACATAAGACTGCATTGTTTGTTGTGGAATGGTACAAAAGTCTTAGGAAGGTCTGCACAGTAAAACCCTCCATGTCAAGTAGGTTAAGTATGGATTTAAAGCGTATACATTATACATTGATACAGGCTACATAAGCTTTTAAGCATCCCATTCTACATCTGATTCAATGCTCATCTGTACAGTTAATATGAATAAGCAGTAGCTGTTCTAGCTTGTATGTTGGCCTGGGCGAAACCCTCTTCAGCACAGCTGCCCATGCCACCCATGCCTAAATCTGCCACTGTGAATAAGAGTTACGAAAATGACCCCGTTATCAATGAGCCTGAATTTTGAAACAAGCCTCGAACCTGACATTTTTAACCATTTACAGACTAGTAAACAAAATGAATACTGTGTGTGTGATGCAATGTTAAAGTATTCCACCTGTATACAACATCAGAATTTTCTTACAGGTCAAACTTTCAGAACAAACTGGCGAACGATGACGCTGCTGAATGTAGATTACAAAATCCGCGTGTGCACGGATCAATACTCACGTCCCGAGGATCTCTCTGATCTCAAATATCTTCCTGATGTCATCCACTTGCTTTTTCCACGATCCATTCACAGATTCTTCGCTTCCCCTGGCCATGGTACTTCCAGGGAGAGCGCTCCCTCCAAATAACCTTCTTAACGCGTAAATCTTCCCAACCTTTCCGTAGCCGCTACCTGAAAATAAGAACAGACAGACACGCAAACGCGAGTAGATGTCGCCTTTTCTATCTGACTTTAATCGGTGACCGCATTTCGTTTCAGCCCAACCGGTATCGATATAAAACAGAACGGTCGGGAATGACCGACCTACACGCGACTCTTTTATCCAATCAAGTCGACTCGGTGCGGATCCCGCGCGCTGACTGAACCGGTCACAGATCCAACAAACGTGCGGATGCGTTATTCTGTTAAGGGATTTCAAAGTAGGGCTGGATGACAATGTGCGACTGTTGTCTGGTAAATAAACGGCGAGTCTGTGTGACCGGATGAAAGCAGAACAGACTCTGCGTCAGGAACGGCAGACCTGCTGCATAAAGTGCAATAGTGCATTCATTATTTTCCGTCCAAACTGGCTAAATATGATGGAAAACATGCATTTATGTTTTGCATGTTCAATTAAAACATCCTAAATAAATAAAAGAGACTGGATAAAACAACAAGGGCAAAATGTACAATAGAATACATTACCAGAACATGAAGAATAGGATATAGAATAACATAATATATAAAACAGAGATCACACAGAATGAAAATAAATCTACATCGAAGAGAGCAGAATATTTCAGGCCCATATACAGACAAATGTTGACATATTTCTGAAGTAATTTTTTACTCAAATATCCTCTGTAAGAATAAGAAATATATAATATATTTTCTCTATAAATTCAACATACAAACATATTAAGCTTTAAAGATATTTTTCGGCCCAAAATTACAATTCTGTCATTATATACTCACCTTCACGTTGGTGGAATGTCTCCGTCACCATTCACTTTCATTATGGAAATAAAGATGCAATAAAAGTGAATGGTGACTGAGGCTGTCAGATGGAGAAAATGACTAATAACCACACTTTTCCATTGTATTTAATTAATCATTTTTATTTTATATCTAGAACGAGCGTTCAAATACAAATTCAGTTTCATTCACACAACAGCACCACTTTTGGAAACAATGCATAAAATTTCACATTATAAAAATGTGGGATTTGAATGGGCTCATTATGGCTGTGTTAAAAAGCAAACATTTATAGCAGTGCAAACACTCTGATGAACAACTATACTGTGTGATTTCATTGTCTTCAGCTTTTGTGAGAATTTTCAATAATTTGTCGTCAATGCTTTGTTTCATTGCGTAAACATACAGCGATTGATTTGGAAGCTCTCCATACTGATTCTACATTCATCTGGTAAAACTCAACAACTCAAGTATCCATTGATGACTCGCTTTTAAACATTTAATGCACCAACGGTTTGATCTTGTGCCAAACTTGTAGTGTCCTTTTCAAACTACCAGTTCTGTAACATTACAAGGCCCATTAAATGGGTTTAAAACACGCTACCATAATCATTATTTCTATTCTTTACATGTCTCCCTACAGTTATCCAACACCTATAACTGTACATTTTAAGTGCTTTGAAAAACCATACATACTGCACACTTTTATGTATGCTTCATCAGACTTCTACTTACCTTCTATACAACATCTGTGTAACTACAAAGTCACAACCATGTGCCAGAAATGTTCGGTTAACAGATGTTCCCTTGTGTGTACTATACGTTTATGCGTTCAAAGATTAAATCAGCAATTTTCCTATGTTGCCTGAACAATTATTGACAAAGCTTTGCATTTGCTCTTAGTATGCCAGACCAGTAGTAGCACATCAGCTACAATGATCATTTATTTGTTTGTTGAAAGATTGTTCATGTATGGTTGTAGTATCTGTGGACTCAGGAGAAGGAAGCAGTCAGGATGGCTTCATGTTGCTGGTGGTGGAGATTGCCGATACCCACGGCGGGAGCGGGCAGCGCTGGTCTACTGACTAACCTCAACTGAGGGAAGACAGACAAGATGAACGGGTCAACATCAATCAGCTTGTAATAAATCATAATGCATCGATAATCTATTTATTAAAGAAAAGACCCTCTACTAAACGTAAAAAAGCTTGGAAGCCTCACCTTGCATGCTAACTGTTTTTCAAATCTTGGTGCTACAAATGACCAACTGCCCATATTCTGTGGCTCCTCTTGACTCCAAATAAACTCTACAATAAGAGAGTTACATCATACAAGCTTGACGTGCATTTTCACAATGCAAATTAACACAATCATTTGAGCGGCTACATGAAAAAAAGATCTGTATGTGAGCAATCTCACCTTTGGCGTTTGTGTATTTATTTAGTTCCATTTGCAGGGCCTCTGTAGGGAAAGGACACAGTTCCTCGACCCTGATTAGCACTGTGTTTTTTAATGCCTCTGGTAACGTCTCTCTGTGCTTCAGCAAAGCATAGTAATGTTTACCTGAACACAACAGAACCCGCTGCACGCTACAGGAGAAGAGCAAAGGAAACTTTTTGAATGTTCCTCTAGAAATACAGAATATGAATAGTCCTTATTGTTTTATTGAACTTTGAACAATATGTTAAAAGTGACTGAATTCGATACCTTGGAGGATTTACAGAAGTATCACCAATGACAGGCTTGAATGAAGTTCCTGGTCCCATTTCAGCCAAGCTTGATACTGCCCCCTAGTGTCAAATAGTGGTAAATACTTCATGAAACAATTGAATCTAGAAGTACAAACAACATCTCACACGAACACCAAGACAACTCACAGAGAAGCGGAGCAAAGTTTTGGGAGAAGCTACGATCAACGGTTTTCGGAAGTTTCTAATCATCTGTCTCCGCAAGAGATGGAAGTATTGAGCTGGTAGTGTAGGGTTAACGACCCCCATGTTCACTGTGTCACAGTCCACACCCTCTTCTTTACTGTCACAGAGCTGCAAAGAGAGTTTTATGCATTATCAGTGATAGTGGAACATGCTGTGGGAAGATGCAAACCTAGATTAACAGGAAATTTGTATGTGGTTACTGTTCAGATTAACATACCACCATAACACTTTTTTTACTGCATGTATAAAGTGCGCAGGACGCAAATTTTCAGTATGCATAAATACCCGCATGACGCAATGTTGTTTTCCAAAATGCAATGTGCCCGACTTTCCATTCCCAATGTGAAGAATGAACCAGAAGTTTGTTTGCTTGTATGTTTCAACACCGTGCCATCCTCTCTTGCTATTTTCATTATGAAATACAGGTTAAAATCTAAAAACAGCTAAAACAACTAAAAACCACTAAAAGATGTTTAAGATAAATTTTTAATCCTTAAAAGGTATAGTTCACCAAAAATGAAAATGATCTCATTGTTTACTCACCCTCATGACATCCCAGGTGTGTTTGACTTTCTTTCTTCTGCTGAACACAAATGAAGATTTTAAGAAGAATATTTTAGCTCTGTTGGTCCTTACAATGGAGGCCAGAACTTTTAAGCTCAAAAAAGCATATAAAAGTAGCATACAAGTAATCAATTTGACTTCAGTTGTTAAATCCATATCTTCAGAAGAGATATAAGTGTGGGTGAGAAACAGATCAATATTTAAGTACTTTTTACTATAAATATCCACTTTCACATTCTTCTTTTGTTTTTGATGATTCACATTCTTCATACTTATCGCCACCTACTGGGCAGGGAGGAGAATTGATAAAAGGACTTAAATATTGACCTGTTTCTCATCCACACCTATCATATCTCTTCTAAAGATATGGATGTAACCACTGGAGTTGAATGGATTGCTTTTATGCTGCCTTTATATGCTTTTTTGACATTCAAAGTTCTGGCCACCATTCAGTTGGATTGTATCAATCTACAGAGATGAGATATTATTCTAAAAATCTTCATTTGTGTTCATCAGAAGAAAGTCAGACACATCTGGGATGGCATGAGGGTGAGTAAATGATGAGAGAATTTTAAATTTTGGGTGAACTATCCCCTTAACTGACATTTAAACAAATATTGAGCTAACCTTAACTCATAAGCTACACATAAGTATTTTCTCTGGCACTTATTGAGTCTAAATTGACAGTATTCAGAAGTATACTCAAATGTTAATAGCCAAATCATTCTGTTCATGTGTTACACTTGCTATAGTTAACATTCATGTTGCTTCTTCAACAAATATCAATGTCAAATGTAAACCAATTTAATCATGGACACATCAGCACCACCTTGAGAACAAATAGCATGTATGTGTACACGCATATGGGATACTGATAATTCACCACAAATAGTCATTTTAATGAATATTGCACTCATAGAAGTTGATCTCCTGTGATATTAAACTGAAATAGATGTGAAATAATCAAAAAAATAGGATTTATGGAAGTGGAAATATATATTGTGACACAATTACATATTTCTGGTAAAGTAATTAAGCAATGAAAGTAATAATAATAATAATAATATTATATATACACACACACACACACTGAAGAACAATTTTCAGCCTTGGCTGGATAATAAAGTGAACTAAACAAAAAAATTTAATAAAAAAAAAAAGGTATGCATTTAAGGGTTAATAACGCAAACTGATTCTGAACTGATTTAGTTTAAAAAATGTTTTAAGGGTGTCAGCAAAATAAAATACATTTCTCCGGTGACTAGAAATACCACAGTCCAATTAAACATGTTTAATGAAATGCAATTTGTAACATCTTTTTATAGACTCATTATTTGGACTGCTAAATGTTAAGAAATCATTACACAAAAATTTATTAAATATGCCAATATATATATATATATATATATATATATATATATATATATTTCAAGACAATAACAGGACACATTCACTGAATTAAATATATTTGTATGTGTCTACCTGTAAAAATCTCTCGATTCGGCAGGATGAATGTTCTGGTCCGGCTCCATCGTACCCATGAGGCAATAAAATGACCAATCCACTCTGAAGGAGCCATTTAGCCTCACCTAAGAAGAAATAAAAACCTAACTTTTAATGCCAGAAACAAGGATTTAGGCTTAAATTTGAGGTGATAACCTGATGAGATGCACAGTATAAGATCAGTTCTGTTAATACAGAGGCACAGCATAATTTTCATACCTCCAGATAGAAAAGTGTCGAATATAATCTGGGCGCCATTGAAGAAATCTCCAAACTGAGCTTCCCAAATAGGCAGCAGTTTTGGCAGTGCAATGCTCATCCCGTATTCAAAACCTAATACAGCCTCTTCAGAAAGAGCACTGTTACACACCTTCCAAAAAAATAAATAAAAAATAATGAAATAATTTACCAAACTGAGGAATGTAGAACAGCTAGTATACTTTGTAACAATACAAAGGTAAAATGTGCCATCAACAGTACAAACAGCACAAAATACAATATAATAAAAGCAGTAATGTGTGCCTCCCTGAGCACTTTGGCTTACCTCCAGGTGAACTCTCTGTTCAGAGTTGATGTGATTGAGGGGGATATACATGTCGTTGGTCTCCTGACACACAACCATGGCGTGACGTTGGCTGAACGTCCCCCGACCCACATCTTGACCGCTGATACGGATGTTGAAGCCTGCAGTATAAAAACATACATATGTTTCACAGTGTCATACAGTTTTTAAACAAATACATTTACTATAAAGATAGTAACACATTCTTTATGTTTGTAGAGGCAGTCTGCGGGCAGCCTTTAGATAATTCTATAGATGCTCTGATCTAGAGTCCTACCCTGGCACAGCAGTGTGCCAAATGCCAGGGCCTCTGCTGTGGACCAGTCCAGTTTTGTGCCCTCTTCAAGTTTCTGTAGCCGAGCCTGTGATAGGTCAACACCAGAGATTTGTTTCAATGACGTGTCCAAAATTAAAGGCTTATAACTCGACCAAAACAACAAAAACAACAACAAATACATTTTAACAACTTATTTTTCTGATTTGATGTTATACAGTATATCTCAGGGTGTAAATTAGGTAGCTCAGAAAAAATATTTTGTTTTGTTCCCACTCATGTTACCTGTAACAGAGTAAAATTTTGTGTTGATATGCAAAGCAATCAAAAGTTATAGCATTGCAAACATAATTTATCAGTGCCCAAAAACATCTCCAAGTGTCTAAGAGCCTCTTCAAACAAATAAAACATAATAATTGTACATAAAAACTAAACATAACACAACCATGCAAATACAACATTGACCTATGGTATGCTCGCTTTCCAATGCATGCAGGCATGAGTATCAAGATCTCTTTCAGTTCCATTCTGTGTCATTTGAGCTATTATTGAGTCTGTCTCATGTATTTGGCGCCATCTCCTGGTGGTCATATGTAATTAGAGTGAATGATCTACTGTGCCCTTATTTGGATGACTTCAACCTCTGATTGAGCAATCTGAATCCTAATACATTGGTTTAGCGCTCCATGATGTTGGTAAATGTACAACATCATTTCCGATGAAGTGATCTGATTCAGGAAAGCTAACGTGTTTTTACAGGAAATATTTTCAATGCCGAAAAAACCCTGTACATGTTTCTTCAAATCTCTCAGTCAAGCCCTGCCTGTTGATAAATAGGCCCATGCTGCACACATGGATATATACATATTGCGATATGCACGATATAGCAAAATCTCTATTGATTGACACTTTATATCACCACCATTTTAAATATAGTCATATAGCCCAGACCTACATATAGGTTTGGAGCAACATGAAGGCCAGTAAATGCTTACAGAATTTTCATTTTTGGGTGAACTATCTCTTTAAGTTGTATTTAAACAGGAACATTAATTTTAAGGACAGTTGTTTATATTCGCTATGGACCTTAACTCTAAAACTAAGACATGAAGCAGTTTCATGATTAACAGACTCATGACTTGTACACAATAAACTGAGGGCCCAAGGGACTACTATTTTATCAGTTTCCTTTGCACAATCCTCATACTAAACACCATAAAAGGCGCAAAGTCTCTTTTTACCTGCACATGTGTCTTCCTCAGGTGACTGTGTAGTTGTATTTCCTCAGGTATGTCCACTGATTTGGCACCTACGAACTGCAGGAGGGGCACCGCTACACCAGTGTCCCAGGATGAGACTCTGTTCTGGGGCTCCACTAGACCTCCCCAGCGCCCCTGGAGATTGGTGGGGGGGGGGATATAGAGGGTCATGTTGCTCAGCCGGTCATTGAGCATGGCGTAGTGGGTGGTCTTGATCTGACCGCATTCCTCCTCCGTCATCAGACCTTCTGAGACCAGCTGGTCGACGTATGAATCTGGAATACTTTTTTTCGACCTGGGGAAAATGTAACCAGTAGAACTGAAACAGTCACATGATATTGGCATCTGTAGCATGCTGTTGATTAGCACAGAAAACCATTTTGACTCGTACCACAAACTGTAAATGAAACCAACTAACAACCAAAAAGAACAAATGAAATTCAATGGAGCAGTGTGTAACTGGCAGCAATTTTTGTTGTTGTTTTTTTGTTCCAAAAAACTGAGGTAGTTGTTGAAATAATATTTGGCAATCAAGAGCATGATAGAGCTAAACCACTAATTAATACTTAACAGTACCAGTAAGAATTGACACACATAATTGGTCTTTAATAATTAAAAAAAAATCCACATTTTAGAATAATAAAATATAATTTAAACTATGAAATAACACAAAAATAACTATTTCTATTATTCTAGTATTTCTACCCTACTTTTTTTCCCACACTTTTTTAATTCGGTCACTGTACATGTATGACGTTGTGTCATACAATTTCGGGTGCCCAGACACCGCTACAACAATTTTTTTCATACATTTTTCCAGATTTCCTCTGCTACTACATTAGTACATCAGTGACATCTGGACAATCTCAATGCTGATAGGCTTTCGCGACAACGCGTCATGCGGATTTCTCGCTCGAGTTGAACAATTTTAATTAAAAAAATACAATAAAAAAGCGATTTCGAATGTACGAGTCACGCCATTCTCTACATTCACACCTATTTGCATCGGCTTTGTATGTAATCGCGCCATGCGAAACACATCATTAGAATAGAAGAGCGGTTAGGAGGGCTGTTTAAAAGTGGAGATTTATTGTAAAAAACTGACTTAAATATTGATCTGTTTCTCACCCACACCTTTCATAACGCTTTTGAAGCCACTGCAGTCGTATGGATTACTTTTATGCTGCCTTTATATGCTTTTTAAGCTTAAAAGTTTTGGACCCCACTGACTTGCATTGTATGGACCTATAGAGCTGAAATATTCTTCTTAAAATCTACCAAATTTGTGTTCAGCAGAAGAAATAAAGACATACACATCTAGCATCCTGTGATTAAATAATGAGAATTTTCATTTTGGGGTGAACTATCCCTTTAAGACCTTTAAGCTCAAAAGAAACCTTTAAGATCAAGAGAAATAAAAATTCAGTCAAGCCTGTCTAAACTTTTTACTGGTTGTCTACATGTCAAATTTTGTAATATGCTACAAAATTTGGATTTTCCCAACCATAGAAATCAACACTACCAAAATTGTGAATATCAATAGGTATAAAACCCACCGGATGATTTTATACATTGCCGGATTCGTAAAAGAGGGCTCGTCCAGTTCATTGTGCCCCCACTGACGGTAACAGAGCAGATCCACAATAACGTCTTTCCTAAAGTGTTGCTGGTACTCCAAGGCCAGCCGGGTCGCTCGGAGGACCTCCTCTGCGTCGCCACCATTCACATGGATTATTGCACATCCCACCATTTTACCTGAGAAACATTACACTTAGAAAAAGGTCCTGCTTTCTTCTCACAGGAAATACCTTTTGGATATATACTGCTTTAAACACATTGCAAAAAACATGCTGTAACATACCAACATCACTGCAATAGAGGGTCGACCGCCCCCTCTCAGAGGGAGTGGTATAGCCCACTTGATTATTCACGATGAGGTGGATGCTTCCACCTACTCTGAAATGGGGGAGGTTTGACAGGGTGAAGGTTTCTGTTACAATGCCTTGGCCTGAGAATGAAGCATCGCCATGAACCTGTAGATGCCAGTTACATTAAATATAGTACAATGTACCATGGAAGAAACAATACAAGATTATAGCATTTCCAAAATACATTTTCAGTGGTACTTTTGTTCTTGAAGTTTAACGCTTAGGGTTACAACAAGCAAACGTTAAGATTAATGACTAATGTCTTTTAAGTCCATTCTAGAGTAACTGCAGAAGTTCACATTGATGCATAGTCCTTTGTTAGTTGGCTGATGAAGGCTTTTGTTAGCAATTAAATGATAGTCTACTGTATGTATACAATCTTATAAACCCTATGCTTGTTTACACAGTGATTATGTATTAGCATGGTCTATAAGGTTCCTGATGGTGGAATTATCCCATAACCAACTAGATTAGATTTATAGGAATTAAAATTTTCACAACAGCCCAAAAGATCTCGGCTCACCTGCAGGCAGATGACTTTGTCTCCAGGCCGAGAATGAGGGTCGCTGGAGTAATCTCCATCCTGTTTGACTTGCTGTCGGCCTCGAGTCTTGCCTTGTGTGACTGGGTTGATGGCCTCCAGGTGGGAGGGGTTGGGTAGCATTGTGACATGGAGAGGATGTCCCGCTCCAAACTCCAGCTCCACCGAAGAGGTTAAATGTGACAGCACATCACCAATAGAAGGAGAAATCTCCGGATATTCACTCAGACCTCTCATTTTACGGAACATGAGCTGAAAGATTGATAACGTTTTTGGTTTGTCATTGTGTCAAACATAGAATTCCCCAAACATGCTGTTCCAAAAAATATTCCATTTCACGTTGAATGACGAGGTGTAGTTTGTGAAATTAAGTCACATTAACACAGAATGAATGATTCACAAGACAAGACAGAAAAAAGGTCAAAGCTGTCACACTATGATTTGTTTAATAGAAGTCGACCGATATATCGGTTTTACCGATTAATTGGTTCCGATATTTGCTTTTTGGAATGTTTACTTATAGTGATTCTATTGTAATACATTGTAGATGATTGTAAGAGTGCATGTTTTGTTTCATTAGTGTGTTCTTGTGAGCTGGAACCACATACATTCCAAAATAAGAGTCCCCAGTGTATTTCAGGCTTCGTAATATCTAAAAGTCCAGCACTATGCACCAAATCTTCCTTTTTTTCTGGTTATTATTGGGATTTTCCATCTGGGATTTTACTTATTTTGTAAACATTCAATAAATCTATTTTAAAAACTATCAGCCGATTAATCGGTTATTGGCATTTTCCACCACCGTAGTTATTGTTCTCCTAAACAAACATCTAGCTCTACATAAAAAATATACATTGGAGTGAAAGAGTCCAAGACCATTAGTTAACTGCTTTTAATATATTTATGTAATTATATTTATATCATGCAAACTTCTTTATTACAAATTTTATTATCAGCATAACAATGAGTGAAAATTTGAATTTCCTAGTTACTTTCTTGTCCAAAACCTGATGATCACAGCTATCCCAGCATTATTTGTTTTGTAATTCTAGCATAATGTTTCAAATAGTATCTTGTTTGCTTAAATGGAAGACAATGGCTAACATGGACAATGTCCCAAATTTGTGCAAAATCTTACATATCTACAGTTCATTTAAGTCATAACCCAAAGACTTTGGTGCAAATTTGGCAAAATCCTTAAAAAATACAATTCAAGATTTACAATAGGACCTCAGACGTTTGGACCCCACTGTATAATAAAAGCAAGCTGTCTAGTAATTGGTAAGCTTTAAATTAAGCCTGTCTGTTTCGTTGTCCATCTATCAATCTTAATCTAGACAAGAGCCGATTATATTAACCTCAGGGGGGAACTGCAGTAGTCCAGTGAGTAGGTTGAGCCGTCCCCGGTGAGGCATGCCCATGACCACGTCAGTCACGCCACTGTAGGCTGCAGAGCGGAAGAGCTCGTAGAAAAATCCCATCATACTCTCTGCTCCTTCGCCTCCATAACGTTTCACTGTTGCAAACTTGGTGGCTAAGAAGTGGTCAAATTCCTCCACAAAGACAACAACAGAGATTGACATTTAATGGTGCAACTGAATTCCAAGTAGATCATATTTTCCTTGAGGGAACACTGGGGTTCACATGTAGGCATGGGGCATGTAAATTCACAAAAATAAGTGTTTTTTCAAATTTTTCAAATAGTGTTGCTCAAAGACAACATAATTTAGTCCCCATTGGTTTGTGGTACCTGAGATTCAAGCATTAGTTTTGCTAGCTGTCGCCTCTCCTCTGGAGGAAACGCCTCTTTCTTGAGCTCCTCAAAGCGGTCAGCAAACCACTCTCTTTCCTGCATGCTTTGGAGTTGACTGGTTTCCACTGAGATTCCCCCACAGTATGTTCTCTCCAGGTAGGCCACAACCTCCTCTGCGGTTGCCTCGGCTTTCCCAAAATGCCGTAATCCTGGAATGACAACGAATGGTACTAAATGGGACTCAACAGCACTCAACTATTAAATGAACAAAAATAATCTACCAATATGAAGTGTTTTAGGATGTCAGTATCCTATAATAAGCCCTTAAATTGTTCTGATTAATCTGCATATATTGTACTTTCTTCTGGTTCAAAGTCATCTCAAGCTTACATACAACACAGAAGATCATTATACTTGTGTCTGAGATTGTTAAAACAAACAGGAATCCTGTAATGCACTTACAGTGGATGTCTATAGAGCAAGTCATTCTACCAGAATTAACAATAAAATATACACCATTTTGAAAGTACACACGACTTAAGTTAAGCTAAATCAACAGCATTTGTGGCATAACGTCTATTAAAACAAAGATTTTAATTTCGACTCATCCCTCTTTTTCTTTGAAAAATGCAAAAATCGAGGTTACATTGAAGCACTTGAAATTCACAATGAAAGTGAATGGGGCATTTTTGGAGGGTTTAAAAGGCAGAAATGTGAAGCTTATAATTGTACAAAAACACTTACATTAATTCTTGTTAACACTTGTGTATTATTTGAATTGTAAAGTCGTTTTTGCTGGATTATGGGGTTTACGGTGTAAAGTCTTCATGGCAATGGAGTGGAGCAGTGGTGGCGTAGTGGGCTAAAGTGCTGAGCTGGTAATCTGAAGGTCGCTGGTTCGATCCCCACAGCCACCACCATTGTGTCCTTGAGCAAGGCACTTAACTCCAGGTTGCTCCGGGGGGATTGTCCCTGCAATAAGTGCACTGTAAGTCGCTTTGGATAAAAGCGTCTGCTAAATGCATAAATGTAAATGGTAATGAAGTTGTACAATTGGATATAATTTTCCACAGAAAAGGTTAGTAAGCGGTTTTATCACACTAAAATCATGTTAACACATATAGTTTACGTTGTGTGGCTATACATCTGAAACAGTGAGTATTTTAACGTTTGCAGATTGGCCCCCATTCACTTCCACTGTAAGTGCCTCACTGGAACCCTGATTTTTGGTTGTTTTTTTTTAAAGAAAAGGTTAATTTTTAAGCTTATCAATATTATACCAAAAATCCTGTTGACCGAACTTGTATTGAACCCAGAATATTCCTTTAAACAATAGACATGCTCCCATGAGACTGCTGAGATATTGTACAATCACTTATCAACCTTGTCTATGTGAAAGTTTATACCCAAACTTATATCATTATCAAAGCTGGTAACTGCTGCATGATACGCAAATGGATACCAAAAGAATTCCAAAATGGGATGTGATTAAACAATCAAATACTGTTTACATGAAACAAACGCATGAACGTTGACAAACCCTAAGTGCGTTTTCACATCTAGTTCGTTTGGGCACTCCAGGCGCTCTCAGGGCGTTTTCACACTTGGCAGGTTTGGTTCGATTAAAACAAACTCTGGTGCGATTGCTCTGTTAGTGCGGTTCATTTGAACAAGTGTGAACGCTGCCATCCAAACCTTGGTGCGCACCAAGCAAGCGGACCGAGACCCCCTGAATAGTGGGTCTCAGTCCACTTCCAAACGAACTCTGGTGCGGTTCGATGGACTTATTTATTTTTCATAAATACATTACTTTATTATTATTACTATTATTTAAGACTAGCACACTGATCTAACGATGGTAATGAGGAGCCTTTCCTTCTGTGTAATATGTGTATAAATATGTAATATTAGGTAACAAATGGGATAATAATGGGCTCATATAGGCTTATGCTCTTCAATTTTTAAAAGGGGGAGAGAAAACTTGCTGTAAATTTTGTTGTTGACATCAACAACAAAAATAATGACACTTGATGCATGTGCTTGTACTGGAAAACCATGAATAAAACTATGCAACATAAAAGGAAATGCAACCCAGTTAAGATAAGTTTGATCTATGGCAGGTCAACACTTGATTTCCAACGTAAAATCTGTCCTGAAGCAAAACCAGTTAAGAACCACTGAGTCAATGGGACAGACAGGAGCAGTCTGGCTGTGCTGTCGCTCACCTACAGTTAACCGTTAATCATCATCGGACATTACTTTAAAAGCTCACACAGCTGATGTTATTTTTCATTTAGTAGTTCATTTAACATGTAAACTAACATGGTTTAGTTATATAATATGTTATAGTTACATGATCTTTTTTATCATGTTTATAATTCTGTTTATTATAATTCTATTAGCTTTCTTATTTTTCCTATTTATTTTATTTTCAAAAGGGAGACTTTTTTTTTTTTTACACATACTTCAATAAAATAAATGCTTTCAAGTTTCAATTATAATAAAGTGTTTGCTCAAAAATAAATAAATAAAATAACCCTTCTGTGTTCACCGATAATAGTAGGCCTAATTGTTTAATACCGTATACCGTGATATTTTCTGAGACGGTTATCATACCGTGAAAATCTCATACCGTTGCAAATGAAGAGCGACTTTCGGGTGCGAGAGAAGATGGTAGAGCTCACGTGATCCTAATATTATTATAATAATATTAATTTTAAAGAAACAGTGCCGTTTAGACTCTCCATTCACACCACTAGCGACCTAACTGCCAGCCTCTGGCGACAAAGTAGCTGGCAGTGTGAACTCCGCTTTATTCAGCCTCGTTAATGTATATGTGTGTGTGTGTGTGTGTGTGTGTGTGTGTGTGTGTGTGTGTGTGTGTGTGTGTATGGTCTTATTTTCAAAACATTATTCCAAGAATTGTAACCAGAAACTGACCAGTAGTGTTAAGAAGTCCTTGGACAGCTCCATTCAACAGGCTGATCTCTGGCACGCTCTCCAGGACAGGAGCGTGAGGAAGCAACGGGTTAATTTTAGCAACTTTGTGTCCATGTGCTCGATAGGCCTCCACCAGTCGCGCCAGCCCGTGATCTGTTTACACATGATAGCGAGCAAATGCTGCAATTTAGCGCTCATGTTTACACACCTGATGCACTCAGACATGATTGGATTTTGCCAATATTGCTTTGTATATCTGATCTTTCTAGAACACACTGGATTTGTAGGTTCAGGTTTATTTTGAATACTCAAATGCATTCAATCATATAATTATATAGACAACAAATGCAACTCAGTTCCTGCGTAATGTCATAAACGCACCGACCTTGATTCAGCGCAGAGATCTGCGGAAGCTCAGAGTCTCTCACCGGACTCTCTCTCGGTTTGTAACCGTAGACACCCCGCTGCGTGTGATAAAAACTCGCTAAAACCGGCCGTCGGGCCTTGATAGAATAATGACCAAGCCTGCGTACGTTTGTAAGCAACATACTCGCAGACATAGTGGAAAATCAATAAATTAGACCCCGTCAAAGAATGAAATCAAATTTCCCCGACACTCCACGCATCCTAGAGCGCAGCCATAATACACGACGGCAGATGGGAGGTGATCATTTCCTCAACGCCGATTGGCTGGAACTGAAGCTTCAGTTTGTAAGAGGGTTTGGATAGGTCATGTGCTGCTGTGAAGTTAGACTAGGTGACGTTTCTAAGTTTTTAAGAGGAAGGACATATATGTCAAATATAGCTTGTTTATTAGTGATATTGACAGGCTTAAACACCAAACACACACTGCATAAACTAATATATTAAAAATAGCATTACAGGTGAAACAGTGAATATTACGAAACAGTGTCTATTATGAAATGTATTCTAGCCTGCAGATTTTGTGAGTAATGTTTAAATATTTAAATAACAAAACAAATTACATTTATATCTCACACGGCATATATCCTGATAAAACTGTAGTAGAGATATTTAAATTAAATACAATTTTTTTTAACTATTGTGTATATACTCATGTTTTAGATTGATATTGATGTCAGTACACTAACGACAATAATGCAATTACCATTTAATTTATTTGTCTTATTATTTATGTGCTTATTTGCTTACCTAGTTTAACTACTTGTGTTAATTTGGTTCAACTTGTAAAAATAGATTTTTTTGTTGAATATGATTTATTCCAACAAAATATGGATTATATAATGTATTATATTTATCAGATTTTTAGCCTAACTAGCATCTTTTCCTGCTTACTTAACCCTTAAAGGTATACCTTGGGTCTTTAGTGAACCGGGACCTCATTCCACCCCTGCACACACACACACACACACACACACACACACACACACACACACACACACACACACACACACACACACACACACACACACACACACACACACACACACTCACATACTCACACACAAGCACAAATAGCAACAAATCAAAAAAGTGTATAATGGTTAAAGTACTGAAAGTGTATGGGGTCATTAGAGACCCTAAGAGTGTTATGTGTGGTGTAGTGGTCTAAAGCACATAACTGGTAAACTGGTAATCAGAAAGTTGCTGGTTCAATCCCCACAGCCACCACCATTGTGTCCTTGAGCAAGGCACTTAACTCCAGGTTGCTCCAGGGGATTGTCCCTGTAATAAGGGCTCTGTAAGTTGCTGTGGATAAAAGTGTCTGCCAAATGCATAAAAATAAAAAATTTAAAAAAATCTATATAAGTTTACAACCAAATATTAAATAGATATCTATTTCTTTGTTTATTAGAAGATAAATTAGTACTATATTCATACAAATAAATATTATGTCACTGATTTTCTGTGCAGCACTGAACTATCAACAATGGTTTATTATCAGTATGCTATATGCGTGCACACATGCTGTTTCTTACTCAAGGTGGAGCTGATGTGCCAGTGGTTAACTTGATTTACATTTGTCATTGTTATTTAATGAAGAAGCAACATGGAAGTAAACTATAGCAAGTACAACACATGAACAGTATGATATGACTATTGTCATTTTGGTGTACCACTGAATTTATGTAAATTGTGCATCAATTAGTGCCTGAGAAAATAACGTATGTGTATCTTGTGTGAAACTTATGTGTTATGTGTAGCTCAATATGTGTTTGACAGCTAGTTGCGTCTGATGAAAATTTAGCGTGAAAGTAATGCATCCTGTTCTAGATTTGTCCTGATTTGTTGCATTATCTTGTTGATATATATATAAAAAAAACATCAGAATATATCAAAATAGATTTTATTCCATTATTTTTTAAATGTCTTGAAAATATTAGAAAACTTGTACACTATCTGAGCATTTTGTGGATCCATTTGTGATAGGTATACATGCCAGGTCTCTAAAGATCCAAATACGTAAGAGTGTTTTGTGAAATTCCCATGCATAAGGGAAATATGTGCACGTGTTCAGCAGGAGATTTTGTGTTTAGTACTTTTACTGTTTAAATAAGAACAACTAACATTTACAACCTCACATTAGCATATATCACAATAAAACTACAACTGAGAGGTTTAAATTGATTTTTATATATATATAAAGTCACCTAAAGGATTATTAGGAACACCTGTTCAGTTTCTCATTAATGCAATTATCTAATCAACCAATCACATGGCAGTTGCTTCAATGCATTTAGGGGTGTGGTCCTGGTCAAGACAATCTCCTGAACTCCAAACTGAATGTCAGAATGGGAAAGAAAGGTCATTTAAGCAATTTTGAGCGTGGCATGGTTGTTGGAGTATTTCACAATCTGCTCAGTTACTGGGATTTTCACGCACAACCATTTCTAGGGTTTACAAAGAATGGTGTGAAAAGGGAAAAACATCCAGTATGCGGCAGTGCTGTGGGCGAAAATGCCTTGTTGATGCTAGAGGTCAGAGGAGAATGGGCCGACTGATTCAAGCTGATAGAAGAGCAACTTTGCCTGAAATAACCACTCGTTACAACCGAGGTATGCAGCAAAGCATTTGTGAAGCCACAACACGCACAATCTTGAGGCGGATGGGCTACAACAGCAGAAGACCCCACCGGTACCACTCATCTCCACTACAAATAGGAAAAAGAGGCTACAATTTGCAAGAGCTCACCAAAATTGGACAGTTGAAGACTGGAAAAATGTTGCCTGGTCTGATGAGTCTCGATTTCTGTTGAGACATTCAGATGGTAGAGTCAGAATTTGGCATAAACAGAATGAGAACATGGATCCATCATGCCTTGTTACCACTGTGCAGGCTGCTGGTGGTGGTGTAATGGTGTGGGGGATGTTTTCTTGGCACACTTTAGGCCCCTTAGTGCCAATTGGGCATTTTTTAAATGCCACGGCCTACCTGAGCATTGTTTCTGACCATGTCCATCCCTTTATGGCCACCATGTACCCATCCTCTGATGGCTACTTCCTGCAGGATAATGCACCATGTCACAAAGCTCGAATCATTTCAAATTGGTTTCTTGAACATGACAATGAGTTCACTGTACTAAAATGGCCCCCACAGTCACCAGATCTCAACCCAATAGAGCATCTTTGGGATGTGGTGGAATGGGAGCTTCGTGCCCTGGATGTGCATCCCACAAATCTCCATCAACTGCAAGATGCTATCCTATCAATATGGGCCAACATCTCTAAAGAATGCTTTCAGCACCTTGTTGAATCAATGCCACATAGAATTAAGGCAGTTCTGAAGGCTGAAAGGGGTCAAACACAGTATTAGTATGGTGTTCCTAATAATCCTTTAGGTGAGTGTATATATATATATATATATATATATATATATATATATATATATATATATATATATATATACTGTACAGAATACAGCACATGCATAAAAATTAAGAAAGTGAAAATGATTTATTCAACTAAAATTTTATATACACATTTTTCTGGATTATTAATATATTGTTTTTAAAACGAATTGTCATACTACTTAGCATTTACCACTAGTATTATCTACCTTCTACATTTAAAACTAATTTACTCTTAACCCTTAACAGGCCACAACAGCATTCACTTACAGTAAAATCACAAAGAACGTTTATGACAATTTCAGAACATGCAAGAAAGCGCTTTAGCGCCACCTGTTGGCAGACATAAGGAATTGCAGACACTTAAAGCTCACAAACACCATTACACGTAAATATGTATTAACATTATGACCATCTTCTCTTGGGCACTAATGCATTGGTCAATTTAGATGTGTATCATTTTAATGGCGTTTCAATGGTTGCACTTGAGGGCTGTGTGTGTGTGTGTTGGGGGATGCATCAAGCATCTCTAATGTGAAAATAAAAGCTTTACTCATCAATGTATGAATTCAGAGTTGCCTAGAAGGTAAATTGCCTCTTATCACCATTTCAAAGGTCGACGGAACGTGATGCAGCACGCAAATGTCCCCGAAATTTAACAGACCACCCCCTCCCCGCCCGCACTCTTCACGGACATACACCCCTCCCAGGCAAATGTGTTCTGTTTCAGTTGTGCACCTCCTACTCATCGCCAGATCATCCTCAAAAAACAGATGCTACAAACCAGTTCGCAAGCAAAGCGCATGCAACAACAAAACAATCGCGCGTTTAGCATCCGTCCGCGCGGTTTCTCAATAGTTTCCCTATGTAAATATGCATTAGACTGACGTTTTTGACCGTTGAAAAGGTTGAAGATATTTTTTGGACGCCGTCTCAAGTTAAAAATAACTACCACTGTTAAAAACGCGTCTCGAGACACCTCAAATACACCTGCCACGCTGTTGTGATCGCAACCGTTCTGCTTTAATGGGACTTTGAACGCATCAGTGGTTTCAACCCAACAAAAAACAGAATGTCCCTTTAACGAAAGCGCGTGGTTCCCTTTTGTTTTATTTGTTTTGTTTTTTCCCCGGGAACGTTCTTAACGTTTTAGGAACGTTCTTTTTAGGTTTTATTTTTAATAACCATAAACTAACCTTCCCAGAACGTCCTGGGAACCAAAAATTGTTAATAAGCGCTATCGATCGCGCCCGTTCTGAATGCGTAACCAATTAAGACGCTTTTGTTTTTTGAAAGCCAACAGAACTGCTGAAGGCAAGGACTGGTGTTTTGCTGTGCCTTTTCCAGGCAAACGGACGTGTAGCACTGAAGACATCTTTTGTTTCCTTTCAGAGGAAGACTGTAACACAATAGGGACACTGGACTTATGAGGGCTGGACGGATAACTGGCGCTGTCCGTTCAGCACCACCGCCAGTCTCACCTTGCGCGCAATGACAACGTAGAAAAACACCCATGACCCCCTTAAAACCCGAGACGGGGCGTCGGAATCTTATTATTTCGAGGAAGACGGTTTCCAGCTATCCTTTGGAGTCATTCAAGGCCATGTAATCACTTTGGATAAAGCGCTTTTGGATTTCCATTGTTGATCTCGAATGGTGAGAAAGCGTGTTATTGACATGCACTTGGAAACATTGGCTACTAAAACGCACCAGCGACATATTGATCTACTTTTGTAATACACATCATTTGCACTCTTTATGAACATTGCATTGTTTGATAAGGTCTAGGCACATGTGTTGCACGGGTCCCAGCGGTACGATGATGCCCGGCGTTGGTTGGAGATATGACTAGAAGGGGACGCGATGGGCCAAGGCGACGACAAGGATCGCATCGTGATCAACGTCGGAGGAATCAAGCACCAGACCTACCGCAGCACCCTGCGCACCCTGCCCGGAACACGGCTCTCCTGGCTGGCGGAGCCCGACGCACCCAACAACTTCGAATATGATGCAAACATCGGGGAGTTTTTCTTCGACCGTCACCCTGGTGTCTTCGCACACATCCTCAACTATTACCGCACGGGCAAGCTGCATTGTCCGGCGGACGTGTGCGGACCCTTATACGAGGAGGAACTTGCGTTCTGGGGTATCGACGAGACGGACGTGGAGCCGTGTTGCTGGATGACTTATCGGCGACATCGGGAAGCCGAGGAGGCTTTGGACAGCTTCGCTGGGGGTGCCCTCGATCTCGGGCACGAAGACCCGGAGCCTGATGGGGTGGTAGAGGCAGCCGAGGGTGACGAGGGCGTTGAGATGACCCGGAGACTGGCGCAAGGCGACTCACCCGACAAAAGATCTGGGCGTTGGAGCCGATGGCAGAAGAAGACTTGGGCGCTCTTTGAGGACCCCTATTCATCGAAATATGCGCGGGTGAGTGCCAATAGATGTTACACAGTATAACATACCCCAATATGTTCTGCAGACCACTTGACGTATATATGTCCTAATGAACACACCAATTGATTGATAATATGACAAAACAGTGGTTGAAACATCCATGCAATTGCCACCAACTTATGTTGTGGAACAAAGAAAAACAAAGATGCCCTTAAATTCCCACATTTTGAGTGACCTTGAAAAAAAAGACCTTAAAATCAAGAATAATACCACATATTCAGGATTGTGGGAACCCAAATTCGACCAATAATCTGAGTATTCAAGGAATATTCCGTGTTCAATACAAATTAAACTCAATCATCAGCATTTGTGGGATAATGTGGTTACTACAAAAAACGTAATTTTGACTTGTTCCTCCTTTTCTTGAAAAAAAAAAAAACTGTAAAAGCGACGATTTAAACAACTCTACAGTTCAAATAAACAGATAATACAGAGTTTTAACAGATGCATTAATGTAAGCCCTTTCATAATGTTAAAAGCTTCACATTTTTGCCTTTAACCCCTTAAAAAAAGTCCCCATTCACTTCCATTGTAAATGCCTCACTGTCAACTTTTTTTTAAAGAAAAGGAGGCACAGGTTGAAATGATCTTTCCTGGTAATCAGCATTATGCCACAAATCCTGTTGATTGAGCTTAACTTGTATTTAACCCAGAATATTCTCTTTAAGACTGTATTATTTTCACTTTACTCTTTTGAAAATCATGAGAAATCATGAGATGGGACAAAGGTACAACATAAATTGTGTCATGTATCTCTAGTATAGAATTCTGGCATTTACTGGCATTCATTTATTAGGCAAAATTTGTTCCATAATGTTTCTGATGTATTGAAGGTTACTGAGTGACTGTGATGCACCAACTGACTAGTCTATACAGATCATGTTTACTTCAGAAGCATGCCATGCCACAAACTGTTGCTCACCCATTTTGATGTGTGGCAAGCAGAAACTTCACCACAAACACATAGACTGATACAAACTCGCAAATGTTAGAATGCACTTACACACCATACGCCATATAGTAAATTGTTGCAAAATCCACACTCCCCTTGAGCGTTTATGGGCATTTCATTAGCCCATTTCAAATGTCAGCTCTTTTCCCTACCACTACCCTCACCAATGTCCCATCCCAGTTGTCAGCAGGAATACTGTAAGCTCTTAATCGGAGCTGAGAGCCATCCCAGCTTTTCCTCAAGTTTTGGCAGTCAGGTTAAAACATGTCAGTGCTATACTGACTCTTGCCCACCACTTTGGCAATGTTCGGAGTGGGGAATGGCCGGCCTCCAAGTTCTAGGTGAACAGGCTGTAGGAAGAACAAATAGAGAAAGAAGGAGCTTAAGGGAGATTTATTGATGCTAATTGATGCAACAAAAATTGATTGAGTAAACTTTTAATGTACAAATTTAATAGAGTGCAACAGTCTGGAAGTAAAAATCCCATTCATTTTTTCTATATGTGAATCAATTATTAACGATCACTTACAAAATCTTAAAGACAGACCGACCCTGAGCTCCGAGGTTGTTAATCCATGAAGCATTCAGTCTATGCTATTTCAACTTTACGTTTTAGAAATCGTGTTTAATAGTAAAATGAAGAGCCCATAATCCTGAAAGGAAATTATCCACCAATCTAAGAATCATGGCCAGCATAGCGCAACAAACAAGCTGTGAATTGCACAATCGAGTCAGTTCTAAAACACTCTGAAACTACTATATACTACTATAGCATTTGTAAAAACATTGAAAAAAAAAACATTTTTTCCAAGCAAATATTTCAAATTAACATTAAGACATAATACTGATTAAAGTAAGTACATTTTACTTAAATATTTGAGTAAATTCAGTAACTTTTACTAACAAATGTGAAATGCATGGCACTTAAATAGTCTTAGTAAAAGTTAAATAAACAACTTCCTAGAACACTTGCAAACAGTGAAACCAGACAAGCTCATTAATTATTCAAGCCCAGTGCATGCAGGGAACACCAGCTTCGAAAAGTTAAGTAAAGTTAACTTATTTTATTTTCTAGTGAAATTTACTCAAATTCGCAAATAAACATGACAAGGTTTTCTACTTTAGGATTACACAATGAGACATTGTAAAAATAACAAACAATCATAAATAATATTTATAAGCAACAGCATTCATTTTACATGTTTGAATGTAGAATTAACTTAATTTCAAGTTCACACTTACACAAACTTATTCAATGTAGAAAGTACATAATATTTTCTGCTCTATTTACAGTAAGGGGTTAAAGAGAAAGGAGGAGGTGAGAACCAGCTTGACAATATAAATAATGTTTAATGATAAACTTAACCAAAACCACACAAACATAAACACATACAGGGCAGCTGCCCGTAATTCTCTCTCTCTCTCGAACTGTCGTCACCGGCCACCTTTATCCCTTGTGTGCCCCATCAGGGTGATTGGGACCGGGTGTGCATCGTCCCTGCCCTCCTCCACTCTACATTCAATAAATAATTTTTTCATTGTATCTGAATATTTTGCAATATGATTAAAATATATTGTTTCTATATTTATAGTCAACAACTTTAAATCAATAGTATTGTATTTGTCCATTGTTTTGAAATGAAATTAAATCCATATAAAAGAAATGAATGAGAAAAAAAACTTCCAGAACCAAGATGGCTGAATAAGTGGATGCACTCTATTGAACCACATGCAAAGTTGTAATAAAATTTTCGAGAATTCGAACTCAAGTAAATTGAGAAAGTAGCAAAAGTATGTTTGGTATGTCTGACTTCTAGTGGGAAATGCGTTATTAATCTGGGCTGCAATGTCAGGAGCAAGACTGTCCGACCCTGTCTGTCATACAGTTGATAGCTGCTGAAGTTTAGGAAAAGTGCCACAGCTTCGGGCAGCACCACAGAGAAAAATAAACCATCCCTAGTTTCCTGTTAGCAAGCAATCAGTATTGGGCTGCTGAAGTCTGCATATGCAGCCAAGATTTCCGATTTATATAATCTGCAAGACATGTTTTTTGATGCAGAGTCTGAGCGATCACTGATGCATGATGGACGTTTTTGCATTAAATATGCATTTCTGTCTATGGTGCTAGATTATTTTTACTACGTTTTCTAAATGCAGCCCCTCTCAAGAGTGGGCGGCTGAAGAAAATGTTTCTAAGCTTGTGTCTAGACTCTAAACTGTCTTAACTGCAGCTTATGGTGTTCATTACATTTTTGTGCCACTAACGTCACCAAATGGAATTGCACAAATAATGACCGTTTCAAGCAAGCTTCCCAAGCTCCATTGGTTGAGTGACAGATAGTCCCACCCCCAATCTCATGCTATTAGTGGAGTCAGTGTTGCAGTGTTGCAAATTTACAGCTCAAATAATACATGCGTTTTAACAGAAGAATTTATGTAAGTGCTTTTATAAAATTGTAAGCTTCACATTTCTGCCTTTAAACACTCCAAAAGTTTTCCACATTCACTTCCATTCACCAAGAGCCTCACCGCAACTTTGACTTTGACTTTTTTTTAAAGGAGGGAGGAGTCGAAATTATTATTTGTGGTAATCAACATTATGCCATAAATCCTGTTGAATGAGTTAATCTTGTATTGAACCCGAATATTCCTTTAATAGATGTTCCTGGTCTTATTGTATAGATGATTCATTGGTGCATGCCATTCCAAGTGAAGAATTTTATTCATTATATTTTAATAAAGTAGTATAATCATAGGAAGTTTATTTTATATTGCGCCTTTCCCAAGCTCAAAGTCTCTTTACAATTAGTATATTTCATTGATACAATTAGATTGATACAAACACACACAAACAAACACACACACACAAAAAAAGTAATAAACAAAGAAAAAAACACCAAACACTCCGCTGGAAGGAAGGCTACCCAACCGTACAAATGAATACCATCACAAATTATAGAGAGAGCAGTGACTCACTGTACCAAAATGTTGAAAAGGTGATGGATTCTCACAGGTAGAGTGCTCACAGTGGATCAGAGTGATGCGATGGCAAAAAAGAGCCAGGTCAGTCAACAGGATTTTTAGTATAAAGAGTCCAGGTTAAAATGTAGCTCAGGTGGCTCAGTGGTTAAGGCTCTGGGTTACTGACCAGAAGGTCAGGGGTTCAAGCCCCAACACCACATAGACACCACTGTTGGACCCTTGAACCTATCTGCTCCAGGGGTGCTGTATCATGGCTGACCCCAGCTTAGCTGGGATATGTGAAAAATAAACAATTTCACCATGTATATGCAGAAATGTATGTATAATGTGTGACTATTTATTTTATTTTATTGCAGAGAAGCAGTTAATCCAACTGTATGTTGATCAGCAAGGATGGGGTTGTGAGCAAGATCAAATGAGGTAGCACAGTAATTTGACCAGAGTTATTGTCCAAGTATATTCCGATAGCTACTTGATGCATAAGGGATATCTAAGAAAGAGGGCAAAATCGAAAAAAAAGAAATAACAAAACAAAAACACTCAGGCACAAGGATGAAGTGGCAGCACAAGCGCACACAGTGTTCTCACACCTGAAGTGAAAATACAGGAATAACCATAGAATGGCTTTCTGTATATAACTAAGTAAGTAATAACTTGCTCTGCCACAGACACTAATATCCTTTTTTGCTGAAGACACAAATCCCTCCTTTCAAGCCCTGTCCTCCAATCACTCAGCTCCATTTGTGGTATGGATGCCTATTTTTCCTCTGTGACACAATGTCACAAATACATATTTTCATAGCATTGCTGAAACATTGTGAGATGGTTAGCAGGTCCCCTTGTGATGTTTAATAAACCTCACCATCCAGTCCCACCTGTCAGATATTTTCCAGCCTTATTAAATTTGAAAGGTACAATCTGTCTTAGTTGCGTGTTATTTTAAATATAACAAGGAATACAATCATGTTAGGGGATGTGTTTTGTCTGATTTTTGCTATCTCATAATTTTCTTGACAAACAACAAAAGCAACTCAGCAGCTGATAATGTGTCCTGTTGTACTTCAGCAGTAACGTCTGGGAGGATAAATCTCACGAAACCTGTAACATGTTTTGCTCATTAGTATATATACTGTATGTGGTTCGTTGTACATGGCCAAAAGTTGTTTAGCGGGTTTCTTCGTTGTTCATGCCCAAAAGTGTTTTCAAGAGGGGGGGGGATCACCAAACAACATTGTGCAGCCTTAAAATTCCCCATTGGCCCGGTCGGTAATCCATCCCTGGGAATGCCCATGATGACCCTTGTCCACAGTCGAAAGCGCCTACATTGGGCACCAGGATGCACTGTGGGAAGACGACAAGTCGATAGAGGGAGTGTGATGCTCTGGGCAATGTTCTGCTGGGAAACCCAGGGTCCAGCCCTTCACGTGGATGTCAATTTCACACGTGCCACCTACCTAAACATTATTGCAGCCCAGGTACACCCCTTCATGGCAGTGGTATTTCCTGATGGCAATGGCCTCTTTCAGCAGGGTAATACAACTTTTTTTGGTTTTGTATTACAGTAATACAGTACATTACAGTAATGTAAAATTAATGAGAATCTGCATTGATAATGAGGGTAATTACTAAAAACTCAGACACAATAATAAGTAAAATAGCCGGATGCATCACAGTAATAAGAATTTGGGTGTAAAGAGTGCTTAATTGTCATGAAAATAATGTCACAATGCTTTCTTGTGATTTTTGGAGTGAAATGTATATGTTTGGGAAATAATTACTCAGGAAAGGCTGGTAAAATAATGGTCCCAATCATTTTCTTTTTGGAGTGCAGGTTTTATATAACAAGACAGTGATTACATCCCTATTTTAGTCTTTACAACCCAGAGTTTGGATCCCTCCTTTGTGAAACCGAATATGAGTGGCAGTTATACTAAGTATTGTGCCATATACAAGGCCTATTGGTTCAGACATGTATGCATGTGGACTTGTTCCAACATGTTCTCATAGTAATTATCCAGCTGCATGTCATTCGTTAGGCTGCCAGGCTGGGGTATGTGTTTGAGTGTGTTTAATGAGCACATCTCATATCTTAGCTGTGTGATGAGCATCACAGCAACATCACCAAACACACGCAAAATAAATCAGCACCCAGCCGCCCACTGACTAATACAGTTACCATTGCTTTAAGTGAATTTCAACATCCCAAGCTCTGCATCCTTCACATTTTTCCAAGGGCTGAAAAATGAAAATGGGCTTCTAAACTCAGACTAAATGGATGTAAATGATGACACTTTAGATCAACCATCAGTATGTCTGCCGTCAACGTCCCGCGGGTGTGATAATGCACTATACTCACTGATTCATACTGTAGAGTGCTAGCTTAAGAAGTTACTCAGGACCTCTGACCAATCATTGAACTCTGTTGAGTGTAACTGAGACCACCCACTCTATAGGTTTAGGTTCCATAAGTGTTTTCCCCTTCATTTTCTCCATAGAATTTTTAAAAGTCTTCATTAAAGAAATACTAAGCCATGATTTAAACCAACTAGTTACATGATGAATCACATAAATCTTTTGCAAACTTCTCTGATTGGTTGAGCTCTCTTCAGGATTATGGGTGTAGTTCTTCCCAGGAATTCTGCAATTTAAGGAATGTTCAGTTTTCAAAACAAATTAAGCTTAATTAACAGCATTTGTGACATAATATTGATTTCCACAAAAACAAATTTTTTTTTTAATTCATCCGTTTACAAAAGGACCTTACAGTGGAAATGAATGGGGCCAGTCCATAAACATTACATTTAGAGCTATCAGATTTAACACATTAACGATTGTGATTCATTTAAAAGGTTTAATGGTTTAATTTTTCTTAATCGCAATGAATGCATTTGATGTTAATGCAGCATAAGCCAGCAAAAACACTGACACACACCAAAAGCACACACACAGAAGCGCTTCCATGTCAGTAATCAAATGATGAAGAAAGGACCTCTTAACGCTATTTGATGTAAAACAAAATACAAAAATAAAATTAATCCCAGATGGGACTTGTGACAAAATTCAAGTATTTTTCAGCCTATTTAAGGCTAATTTTAATTACCACCGAAGCACATCAAATCTTAACTAACACCATAATGCAGAATGAGACGTTTTTTTCTGCAAGTGCTTTTCATGTGGAGTTCAAAGTGGCACTGGTGTTGACGTTCTGATGTGAATCAGCTTCACGTTTGCTGTAAGAAAGCAGATAGCCACAGTCTACCAGCAGATTTTTATTGTGGAGGATAAGAGATTTTATACCCATTACAATGAATATGCAACCTATGGGGAAACTAGTTCTTTCAATAAGTCAAACTCTCACTTAGACTTTGGGAAACGTTTAATGTTACTTGAATTGGTGTTATTTTAGTGCATTTCCATCTTTGTAATGTGGAAGGCTTTATCTGGAAAATGGTAATAAAGCATTAAATTGGTACATATTCTTTTGTTTTCTTTCCTAGGAAGGAAATAAATAAATTTTGACAGGAAAAGAATTATATATATCAAAATCTGCAATTAATCGCGATTAACTGTGAAAAATTGTGTGATTAATCATGATTAAAAATTGTAATCGACTGAATGCACTAATTAAAATATATATTTTTAAAGTTTTTTTTTTTAAGGAATAGCCACAAGATGTAAATATTATATGTGTTTACATAATTTGAACGTGGTAAAATCTCTTTCTAACCTTATCAGTGTAAAGTTATGTACTGGCTCCATTCTCTTCCATTGTGAATGCCTTACTGAAAATAACACAAAATACATGTCGGAAATATTTTCTGTGGTAATGAACATTATGCTATATGATTATATATATATATATATATATATATATATATATATATATATATATATATATATATATATATATGTTTGTGTTGAAAGGTTTATACGCAGTTTCTATATGGAAAGAATTAATGGATTGTTTACTTCCATACGCCTACTGTTGAGCTCTACGAAGTATCAGAAGCAGACCAATTTACTGTCACTACTTCTGTGGTATCGATGTGAAATGGGAGGGAAGAGGAGGAGAAAGCGATCATGTTGTGTCCCTTGAGATCAAGATGATCAGGCTTTTCTTGTCTTCATTTTGATCAATGGGAGAGTGAGGGTAAAACATCCTCATGGATCAAGCCTTTGGCTGATGACAATGTGATTTTGTCCTGAGCTGGAGGGGAGCAGAAGTGATTCAGCATTAATGCAATAACTGTTTTACAAATATGTGAGGCAATATTTGTAACAACTATTATTTGGAATGAATTGCACAGAATGAAAATGCCACTGAGTTCAGTGAAGTAGAGAGCAACAGAGAGAGAAACAGTGGTAATGATGTAATACATCTTACCTTGATCAATAATTAACAGCATTTTTACTTTGCAACAAAGGTTTACGGGAAGCAGGGTAATATACCTTGAAGTAAGTGCTTAGCACATTCTTACACATACAGTGTATCTGGTAGCTCAACACTTTGATTTGCATCTCAAACATCACATTCCTATGTGATAAACTTCATATATTCCCATATTTCATTAGTATTAGCCTCAGACGGCATCCCCACACAAACCATATCCAACATATTCTTTCCTCACAACCTTCACACCATCACATCGGACAGTCTCTCTGTTCGATTCCACTGGTTCCTCTTAAATGGTGATCAGACCGTGCAGTCCTTACATACCTCACCATACACTGTACTACTCACACACCACATTGCCTTTCCACACAGGCACAAAGAAGACAAAGTGATCCTAATGAAAGTTTAAAGGCCTTTATTGGTGTATGTTTTTGAGTATGTGCTGGTAGACATCTTCAGACAAAACATTCTTCCGCCCCACAAACAAACTAAGCACATCTAGGGAATTGTGTCTGTTAGACTAAGCACTGGCTGACCAAGATATAATCTGCCAGTGGTAGAAAAACTAATGTGAAGTACTGTGACTAATAGGTGTTCATAGCCTGCTCTTTAGTAAACAGAGCCAAAATAGTGCTTGATGGAGGGTTATTATATATATATATATATCAGTGGCGGGCCGTGTGTTTAAAGTCTAGGCCTTCAGTGTGATTCATGCCATTAAGGAAACACAGTTTCACAATGAATAAGACACCCTATGCCTTTGGGCATCATACATCGCAGTTAACTAATAATACCAATTGACATCTTAAAAACATGTCCATGCACAAAAGCCAGAACTTTAAATGACAGTTAATGCTCAAGCAAGCCTAATTTTAACTGCAGCAGATTGATTTGTGAAATGAACATCCCCGAACAGACATTCTACCAAGGAGGTCTATAATACCTGGAAAATCTATCTAATAATATTTTGCGATTTATCGTTTTTTTTATTCCTGCTTGATATCTCCGACCATAAATGCATTCCATCCCCTGATATTCAGAACTCCAACACTCCCGCTAGCTTAGCAGGGGTTTGACTCTAATTAGAGATGTCTCCTAGCAACCCAACTGATAAACAATGCTGCAGCGCTAGCATTTGTGCTACAGGTGTATGATTATCAAAAGACATTATAATGTTTTATACACCTGTTTCTGCAGGTGTTTGTTAAACAAGCTTTAATATCATGTAATGTGGAAGCAAACTCATTTATCGATTTTACTTAATAAAGTGAATGTTTATCACTAACTTTGTATAGTGTCGACATGTTTGTGTGACATCATGCCCCTGCAGTTCGGTAAAATCAGAGTTGAGAATTTCTGCACGAGCCTACAAGTTGTAATTCTGACTTAAAGATGCATCCATTGCACTTTTCCTAGTAAGAATTTGTAAAATCGGACTTTCCAAGTTGAATAGAACTCAACTCAGCACTACTTTTCAAAACTTGATCCGACACTGAATGCTCAAGCAGTCTAAATTACACTTAGAAAACTCCTGATGTTTCTATAACAATGCAAAAAGCACTTACCAATTTACTTGAAGTGAAAATCAGTCCTCCTTTCCTGTTTAATAATTAAGCAATCACACGGTCATGCAGAACATCTCGTGTTTTTAAAACCATAAGGATCTCTTTCTCAATGGTGATGACAGCTGACTCATCAGACAGCTTGATCTTACACTTTTCACTCTTGAATTATGTACATCACTTAAAGCGTGATGGTGTCACTCAAGGCCAGCTAGAAGGCCTCGACCGGGACATATCCTAAAGATCACACCCACCAAGAACATACAAATCAATTTGACTGGCTGATGAAGCTGACAATCTGACTTTAGTTGCTCATTGCACTGTTGAGGGATTCTGTGGAAATTCTTAGTGGAGTGGTGGTGGCGTTGTGGGCTAAAGCACTAAACTGTTAAGCAGAAGGTTGTCAGTTCGAACCCATAGCCACCACCATTGTGTCCTTGAGCAAGGCACTTAAATCCAGGTTGCTCCGGGGGGATTGTCCCCATAATAAGGGCTCTGTAAGTCGCTGTGGATAAAAGTGTCTGCCAAATGCATAAATGTAAATGCCTGACGGGGTGGAGCTCATACTCAAGCACTTTACTTGTAAGCATCAAGGAATAAAATTCTGACTGGATAAACTTTTAATTTTTCTCTATTTGTTTGTAGATTAATTAAGAGTGGAAAGCGATTAAAAATACAAAATACATATTTATTTATTTCCCATGTTAGGCCAGCAGAGAAAGCTTAGCTGACCCTGAAAAATCACATATATACACAGTATACATGCAAGGAATAATTGTATTATTGACGGACCGTTGAAATTTGGAAAAATAATGCACACCCGAGGTATATATATATATACTGCATATATATATATGCAGTGTATACATATATACTGTACACTCCCATTCAATTGTTTGGAATCACTCTTCAGTTTTCATTCTGGAAAGAATTTGATGATTCTCTTCACCAAGGAATGAAGCAATGTTGAAAATGATTATTACTGTTTGAAATAGCTGTTTTATATTCATCAAAGCCCCATTTTCAGCAGTCATTACTCCAGTCTACTAAAAAAAGATGTGTCACGTAAATAAGAAACCATTATTCATTAGTTTGGTACTTAAGAAACTTTTGCTATTATTAGAACAGTTAAAACAATGGTGCTATTTAATGATGTTTTAACATCACTATACAGTCTCTTTTTTCAGTTGCTGATGTATTGAGTACACCTGCATTTCCTCCAAGTCACTTCACACTTTCAAGTCAAATTGGTGTTTGAAAAATGGCCAAAAATATATTAAGCAATTTCAGATGATAATTCTGCAATCCGTAGTTCTATAAATAAAGTTAAATAGTTTATTCCATATAAATAAAGATATATGATCTAAAAATAATATTATCATCTTAAATAGAGTTCTATATTCCAAAGATCATTATTGCTTTTGTGCCACATACTGTTCAGATTATTTATAACATTATTATGTGGCACAAAAACAAAGTATACCTAAATTTGGGTGACAACGTTCAATTGAACATATCAATTCTAAATACAACAAATAAAATTAGAAACTACACTGTTTCAGTAACACTTTACAATAAGGTTCCATTAGTTAACATGAACAATACTTTTACAGCATTTGTTATTTTTGGTTAATGTTAATTTCAACATATAGTAATGCATTTTTAAAATCTAAATGTGTGTTAACAATAGTTAATGCATTATGAACTGACATGAACTAACAATAAACAATTGTATTTTAAAAATGTATAAATGCTGTAAAAATATATTGTTCATTGTTAGTTCATGATACCCAATGCATTAACTAATGTTAACAAATGGAACCTTATTGTAAAGTGTTACCACTATTTTATATAATGGAATCGAAAGCATAGTGATAAACAGCAGCAATAAACGAAATACTTTGCCAAAAAATTAACAAACTGACTGCAGAGCTCACACAAATCAGGGAATCATTTATGTGAACTTGTTCTTTTGCACAAAATGCTCATAAAACAAATAGACTTCCCAAATGTACATATAAGTGAATCAGTGATTCATTTTTTTTTTAACAATTTTACACTAGAATGTGTCGGACTTGTGTTTTTCACTAGAATGTTTTGGATTAGCGTTTTGAGATGCTTCTTGTTGGAAAATGTAGCTTGTTACTGGAAAAGCTACACTATTGTGAAAATGTACTGAAAATGTAGTTAAGTTAGTAACTCCCCAATGCTGCATCTACTGTAGCAATATCCTTGTATTGTGGCACGACTTGCAGTGGCAGGAACCACTGATGTATTGAATATTTGTTGTTTGTCGTATCTACCCATTTTTACACCCTTATTATATACATGCAATTTGTCAATTGGCGATTTATATGATTCAGAGTATTAACCGGTTTTATTAAAGCAAAATAATCAAATGCATGCAATACTTCACACAGTAGTTGCCAGAAGATTTCATGGTAGGAAAAACATGGTCAACATAAACTTATGTAATTCCACCATAAGCCATTATGCTATCATCCTGTGATGGGGCTCCCCTACTGAAATCCAGTTCCATCTGTCCATGTTTGCCGCTTACTCTTATATTAAGCTACCGTGTAAACGGTGAAAACCACCCCCACTCATTTAAAAACACTCATGGGACTAGCTCACTAAACCTGCTGTGTTAACCTTGCCAGGGGCTGACCAGAGTCCCAGGTGAGGGTAATTACAGTTAAATTTATCCCAGATTGGTGGAGGACAGCTAGGTTGGCGCCTTACTGTTATCCTATGCGGTCCTTGAGAATCAACGACAACCTTGACTTTGCACAGCGACCTCTGTTGATCCCCCTCACATTGACAGGGCACTTTTCAGTAGCACGCTATAGAAACTGAAGATGCAACATTATCCAAGCATACTTCCTCTGAATTCTGCTGAAATGGATGCTTATGAGATTTATGGGCATGTAGTGTTGGGCAATTGGCTTCTGATGTAATTTGTGTGTGCTTTTAAACCAGGTTAGCATTTATATTATATTATATATGTGTGTTAGCATCTTGAAGTGTTTTTAAAAAATGGGCAGATTCAGCTATTAAAGGAATAGCTCAAACAAATATTTATTCTGTAATTTACAAACAATAAGTTATGCATTCCCGTGCAATAGCTTTATCCATTATGAAAATTAACCAAACGTTTAACTATGGTATTTGTAGTAAACCCATAGTAATCACAAAATTTACAAAGGGTTATAAAAATAATATACAAAAACATGTATTTTAACAATGATATTTGATGTAAAACCACAGGAATAATGCATTATAATTATTACATTTGTACTATAGTAGCACCATGGTTAATTTGTGATACATGTAACATGGCTCCTAGCAAAAAAAATAAAAATAAAATACAAAGAGTGATTACTATAGTAACCATGTTTAAGGTAGAAACTCTGGTTTTAAAAAACACTGCTTAACCATGGTGTCACTATAGTAAAACTGTAGTAACCAGTTTTATGGCAAAATTATTATATTACCATAGTTTTTGTTTTCCTGTATTATTACTATGGTTTTTAACTACAAATATCGTTATTAATATACGGTTACTTTAGTAAAACCATGGTTAATTTACACAAGGGAAAGCAAAACTATTGCGTGAAAATGCAAAGCTATTTCAGAAAAAAAAAAATTCCCTCCCTGTCCTCTAAGAGACTCAATATTTTCCATTTTTAACAATTTTCACATCCTATACAACAACAGTTCATTATGACAACAGCTTTCAAGGTCCTGAAAGGTAAAATAATAAAAACCCCAACATAAGTCTATATGACTTATGTGCTATAATCGAAAAGTTAATACTATAGCTTTGCGAGAGAAACAGACAACTAAATTGTTTTGTTTTCATAAATTCTCCATTTGTGTACCACAGAAATAAAATTAGCATATGGGTTTGGAATGACATAGTGTGAGTAAATAATGACAACATTTTTAATTTTGGGTGAACTGTTTCTATTCTGGGTTCAATACAAATGAAAGCTGAAGTTTGTACCTTTTTTGGTATTATACTTTCTGCTATCACAGCTTAATATGCAGAGACACATATAAAGCCCTGTGTATACTTCTATTTTTACGCGAACGCCTGTCAAAGTAAACGCCATATAACTGCGCGAATACGCTGGTGGTTGGCGCGTGCGCGCTACGACTTCTATGAGACACTGTACTTTATTCTTTCAGACAAAAGTTATACAAATGCAGTTATCTCTTGACTCACACTCCCACTGTTGTAGTTTTTAACTTCATCTCCTGATGTTTAGCGGCGATTACGCCTACGTCTTCTTGCGCTTTTTTGTGACAGCAACGGCTCAAAATGTAAATGTTGTAAAGGTTGTTCCCTTGTGGACCCACTAATCAGTGCAAATAACTCAAGGCGCATGCGTGTTCTGGGCGTTCATAGACGCGCGGTTAGACAAATCGCACTGCGCGCGGTCAGTGCTCAGTGCTTTTGGAGGGTTTAAAGGCAGAAATATGAAGCTTATAATTGTACAAATGCACATTAAATCTTCTGTTCAAATGTTAATGTTTTATTATTTGAGTTATAAATTTGTTTAAATTGTTGTTTTACGGTCGTTTTAGGGTTAACGGCATTACGTTGTCATGGCAATGAAGTTGTAAAATTGTATATAACTTTACACAGAAAAGATTTGTAAGCTATTTTATCACACAAAAATCATGTTACCACACAAACTGTTTACGTCTTGTGGCTATACCTTTGAAACAGTGAATATTTTATAATTTGCGGATTGTCCCCATTCACTTCAATTGTAAGTGCATCAGTGTTTCCCCAATTTTTGCTTTTTTAAAAGAAAAGGAGGGAAAAGTCTAAATAATTTTTTTTTTTGTGGTAATCAACATTATGCAACAAATACTGTCTATTGAGATTAAGTTGTATTGAACCCAGAATATTCCTTCAAGGTTCATTCTTCTCCCTCAGATTCTTTTTGATAGAGTAATTTCTCTCTCTTTTGTCTCTTTTTTCACAGTGGATAGCATTTGCATCTCTGTTCTTCATTCTGGTGTCCATTACCACATTCTGTCTGGAGACTCATGAGGCCTTCAACTCCATCATTAACCGCACAGAGAACAGAAAGGTTGGCAACGAAACCGTGAAGAGTTTTTTCCTTGAGACACAGACCATGGTACAGCTAACCTACATCGAGGGTGTCTGTGTTGTGTGGTTCACTTTTGAGTTTCTCATTCGAGTGACTACATGTCCAGACAAACTGAAGTTTGTCAGAAACACCCTCAACATCATCGACTTTGTGGCCATTTTACCCTTCTACCTGGAGGTGGGTCTGAGTGGACTTTCCTCAAAAGCAGCGAAAGATGTGTTGGGTTTCCTCCGCGTGGTGCGATTCGTGCGAATTCTACGTATCTTCAAGCTAACGCGGCACTTTGTGGGTTTGCGTGTATTAGGTCACACGCTTCGTGCCAGTACCAACGAATTCATCCTTCTTATAATTTTCCTTGCTCTTGGAGTCTTAATCTTTGCGACAATGATTTATTATGCCGAACGTATTGGAAGAAACCCCAACGATCCTAACGCTAGTAACGACACGCACTTCAAGAACATCCCCATTGGCTTCTGGTGGGCTGTGGTTACTATGACGACACTTGGCTATGGTGATATGTACCCTCAGACGACTTCTGGCATGCTGGTGGGCGCGCTGTGCGCCCTGGCAGGTGTGTTGACTATTGCCATGCCCGTACCTGTTATCGTGAACAACTTCGGCATGTACTACTCCCTAGCAATGGCGAAACAAAAACTACCAAAGAAAAAAAATAAGCATATCCCACGAGCACCTCAACTGGGGTCGCCCAACTACTGCAAGTCAGCCATTAACACTCCACGACCCAGTACGCACAGCGACATATGCCCTCTGGAACAGGACGAGGTTTCTGAGGTCAGATACCAAGGTAGGAACTAATTTTCAGAATCTGTTAATGTCTTTCAGTAATAAGTTTTAAATTGTTTTCTCTTAAAGTGATTAAGCTAAAGGTTTATTGCACCACAACAGCCTTAATTTGGGTTTGCATAATTGTTTTCTCTGGCCCTTACAAGTAAATGGGACATTCTTTGCTGCTATACCTATAAAGTTCAAAACATACTTTATGAAAGTATGTGATTGTAACTAAGCAAACTCAATTTCATTCGTTATTGTGATCCATAATGTGTCAGTCCACAATCCATAAACAATGCAAGTACGCGTTGCATTCTCAACACTGCCACTAGGGGCGCTATAGCAGACATTAGAGTGAATTGTTGTGTGGCGTGTGCTTGGATTCACCGCCAAAAGAACACACAATACAGGCCTGGTTCCAAATTAAAATCACTGAGGGTGCTTCTGAAAATAGTGGGGGTGCTCTGTATAAAGTGGTGATGTATCATAAATACATATTTTTTTAAATATATTAAATCATGTTTAAATGCTACTAAAACAACGTAAATAACAATTTATTGTTACAAAACATTTATTGCTTAATTTTGTTCACATGATATGTTGCTGAAAATTACAGCAAAATGCTGCTTCGGCAGATTAGGCCATATTAATCTGCAATTGTTTGTTCACAAACTGTAGGTATTTTTGTCTGTTTAATGGGATTCAAGGAAATCTGCTTGACAATTTACAATATTAGACTTACATATTCAATTGAGCAGAGGTGCGCAATTGTTTTGGTAAAGGGGCCACATCATCTTATAAGTAGAACATGGAAAAGAGAAGATTTTTTATATTTTTACATAGTTGAATCTTTTAATCCCAGAAGTAGTAGTGCACTCATGCGCTCAATGAATGATGCACAATTTTCTGAAGCGTATTCTGATGGGACCATTCTTGCTACATTCGATTGCTGAGTTTAATTATGAATTGTTTATTTTACCATACTTCAATGCAGTGGTAATTTAGTATTCAATTTAACGCTCTACATCAGGAGTCTGGTATAATAGTAAAATAAAATATTAGAAAATTATAGATTCTAAAGTCTTATTTTAATGCTGGCCACAAAGTGGGCACATTTGTTTTATTCTCAGAACATTATCAACCCGTTTACACGCTCATGGGTCATGATTTGGGTCTCATCAGTGGTTTATTTGGCACCCCATTCAGCACACAACTGAATAAAACAGGATGCATAAATGATTACTGCCAGGGTAACATTCACATACAGGTGTGAGTGACTTCAGCATTTTACAAATAACACAAAGAACAAACATTTTCCTCTCTCGCTTGGTTTTGCTTGCGTGTCACCTCCATGTGCGAATGATGTGAAGATCTATTGGGATTTTACTAAAGTTCATCATTGAAAAGGTTTGCTCAAGACTTGGCACTAAACAGCACAAGCAGCCTCACGAATGGACATGGAGTGACTGCATCACACTTTTCTTTCAGCAGAATAATGCACTATTGAGCACTTTAAGTATTTTTCCGAAGAGGAGAGAGAGAGCGAGAGAGAGAGCACACACACATAAATTAAGTATGACCTAAGGTGAAATATTTCTATTAGTCTATTATCTGGCAATCCTGAGCATATTAAAAGCGATAGGTCCCAAAGCCAGATAAATTAAAGATGTAATAAAAAACGTTCCTGACGTCTGCAATTGATGGTGCTCTAAGGTTAGTTTGAGGGTGAGAACAATACTATGTTCAACCGGTCCTCGTGTTGGCAATGTTTTTGCCAAGCGCTCAAATCTATGTACCAGGTAAATCTGTTGCCTAAAGTATTTTTCTGGCCTAAGACTTATGTAAACATGTTTTTTGCACTTGAAATTTGATACAATGCTTAAGTTTCAAGTTTCGAATTTATTATTATTATCCCTTTCAGGAAATTTGGTTTACAGCAGAGTTTTGAGAAGACACCATCAATATGTAAAAAACAAAACAAATAACCATAAAACATACAATAATACAATAAAACATACAATAATCACAATCATAAAATACTGTTCTATATAATAAACCAATTAAAAACCAGAACTGAAAAACCTGAACTGCCCTTCTTCCCTTATATATTCTGCAAGATCAATATTCTAATCGCTATTGGAATAACAGAGTTTCCCGCTCTCTTGGAATGTATCCTGAGAGCTCTAAAACGTTGGCCAGAGGGCATCAATACAAATTGATTCTTAAGAGGGTGGTCAGGACAATTTAAAATAGCTTTCCCCTTCCTTAAGACTTGCCTGTCCTAAATCACTGACAGTTGAGTCTGGCGTGCCCCAATCACCTTACTGGCTGCATTTACCATTGTCTGCAGTCTGTTTAACAAGACTCAATTGGCCAAGCCAAGCCACCATACAAAATGTTAACACAGATTCAATATAATTCTAATAAAACAGGGACATAATTTTTTCACACAAATAAAAAGATACATTTTCCTAAGGAGGAACAAACATTGAAGAACCTTCTTGCAGATAACATCTGTATTCGATTAAAAATTGAAGCGGTTGTAAATAACAGTCCTCAGGTATTTATAGTTATCCACCAGTTCAATGACCTTCCATTTGATAAAAGTGTGATTCGGAACAGTTATACACTTCATTAAGTCAATAACCATATCCTTGGTTTTTACATCATTAAATTCTAAATTGTGTATATCACACCAAGACTCAAAATCATCCAATATACCATGACTACCTTCCCCTTCTTTCAGTAAACTCATGATGACACAGTCATCTGCAGATTTTATAAATGGTAAATGGTCTGCACTGCGCCTTTTTAACCTTAGCAGTATTCAATGCACTTTAAACTGCATCTCATTCACCCATTCACACACCAATGACAGCAGAGCTGCCATGCAAGGTGCTAGGGTCACCATTGGGAGCAACTTGGGGTTCAGTGTCTTGCCCAAGGACACTTTGGCATGTGGAGTCGTGTGGGCTGGAAATTGAACCACCAACCCTGCAATTTGTGAACAACACGCTCTACCACCTGAGCCACAGACGCCACAAATAATAACAGTATGTACAGCAAATGAGAAAGTACACAACCTGGTAGAGAAATTGTAGATGACATCGCAGTCTCTGAGAAAACACCATTCACAATTACACGCTGACGCCTAATTGTTCAAAACTCCACTATCCACCCTACAATATTTGGGTCCAACTTAATAAAGGACAACAGATTTTTTGCTAATATATTTGGTTGAATTGTGTTAAAAGCTGAAGAAAAATCAATCAATAAAAGCCTAACATGGGAACGTGCCCCCTCCAGGTGACCATAGACAAGATGAAGTAAAGTAAGCAGAGTGTCCTCCACTCCCCTACCAGGTCTATGGGCTAACTGCAGGGGATCTAATGCCCTTTCTACCTGATTTAAGACAGATTTTTTTATCAGCTTCTCAAAGGCCTTCATTACCAATGAAGTAAGGGCTACTGGCCTAAAGTCTTTAAGTTCTCTAGGAGAATTCGTCTTTGCAACAGGTACAATATTTGCACTTTTCCATATTGCAGGAACCTTTTGGTGTTGCAGTGATTTTAGAAAAATGGAGTAAAAAATTCCACATAACCAATATGCACATACATTTAGAACCTTACCACTTATCTTATCCGGACCTGGAGCTTTCCGAACCTTTGTGCTTTTTAATAACTTGAACATCCTGTGTATTAAAATCTATGGAAACATCTGCAACAGTCTCCTTCCGAATGTCTTCAATTACAGCACTGTAATCATGAGTCAAGTGTCGAAATGCCAAAAAATATGTATATCTGTATATCTGTATTAAAAACACTTAGTGCAATCCTCTTATTGTTTATTCATGGGATGTGGGTTTGCTGTCAAGTCCAATATCCAGTAGTTGACACTGGCCCATCCTTAAATAACAATCTATTGAAAAAAAGGGCTAGCTAAAAATATAGACTTTCCGATTTAATTTTAACAATTCTGATATTGATTCTTAAAATCCTAAGATGTTTTTTTTACTCTGCACAACCCTCTACAATAAGAGTAAATCACTCACATATGCAACCAGATTTTGCTCTATTTGACTGGAAATACCTACGATTAGCCACTGGCTGGTACATTTTCAGATTTCACTCACCAGTGATTGAGCAGCATTGTTGCAAATAAGGTCAGCACCGAGATCCTTTCACTGTATTTTGAGAGCAAATGTTTGAATTTACTTTTACATTTTGTGTTATGTGTGCCCGAAGATGATACACTCAGTCAATTTGTCAATTAATAATGTCTATTTTAATTGTGTTTTTACAGTAAGCTGTTGATAAAGAAAACAACGACAACAAAAAAGAAACTTTTAATCTTAATCAAAAACAGCACTGATGCAGTAAAGGAGCCATTCGACTCTACTCTCCTTAATACTATATGTGCTCAACCAAAACACTTTTGTGAGATGCTCTCTGAACTGCCGCTCTTGTTAAAGGGACAGTACTGTTTTAGTGTTTGTTCTACATATCGGTTTAAATTCTTGTAAACAGTACAAATTATGCATGTAAACAATAAACATGTAACTATATATAGATTATTGATCGACACGTAATTTTATCAATTTGGAATGCCCAATGCCCACTACTTAGTAGGTCCTCGTGGTGGTGCGGTTACTAACCTCAATTCAGGTTGCGGAGGACAAGTCTCAGTTGCCTCCACTTCTGAGACAGTCAATCTGCGCCTCTAATCACGTGGCTCGTTGTGCATGACACCGTGGAGACTCCTCATGTGGAGGCTCATGCTACTCTCCGTGATCCACGCACAACTTACCACATACCACGTTGAGAGCGAGAATCACTAATCGCAACCATGTGACTCTACCCTCCCTAGCAACTGGGCCAATTTGTTTGCTTATGAGACCTGGCTGGAGTCACTCAGCACACCCTGGATTCCAACTTGCGACTCCAGGTGTGGTAGACGGCGTCAATACTTGCTGAGCTACCCAGGCACCATATTTTTGAGATATTATACATTATAATTTGCCGACATTTAAATTAGAAGCCTAATTTGTGTGCTTTCCAACTCACTCAATTGGCCTTCTGTTTAATAGTGTGTCGTAATAGTGTTGGGAGACCAAAAGAGGATGATATAACATTTACTGAAGCTGGGTCGTGGGTCGGAAAAGCAACGGCATCACCAGGGTTGGGTGAGTTACTTTTGAAATGTATTCCACTAGAGATTACAGATTACATGCTGTAAAATGTCATTTTTAATGCATTCCGTTAGATTTCTCAAGGTCAGTAGCGTATTCTAAATAATTTGGATTACTTCTTCAGCACTGGTAGCATTTTTTCCCTTGTTTTGACTATACAAATTCTGACAGTACAGTAAGACAAAATACACATGTTAAAAATTAATTCTCTGAAAAACATAAATATCTTATGCAATGTTGTTTCTAAAACAAGATAAATCAAATTGATATTTTTAGATATGTTTACAGGAAAACAATAAAAAAAATATGATCAAAAATATGATTTTTGCCCTAATATCTAAGATCTTACTAGAAAAAATGAAATTATGATCCAACATGAATTTTCTTGATAAAAAAAATATGATCGTGTCTGGTACATGTGCATGTAAAATTGCTAGAAATAGAATTTTAAAATTTTCTATTTAGAATTTTGAAGCTGACAATTTACACAAGGTTTATTTCTATTTCTTCTGCTCCAAACTTACTTCAGTCTTACTTCTCTGTCTGCTCGTATGAATGTCACACATCATAAGAAAGTGTTTCACCGCTGTTCAAATGCACTTTGGATCGCATCATTTATAATATAAATATTAAATTAAACAAATGACAATAAAATGCAAAGTAATCTCTTCAATAATCAAAATACTTTTTGAATGTAACTGTATTCTATAATTACCAATGATTTAAATTGTAACTGTAGTGGAATACAGTTACTTATATTTTGTATTTTAAATATGTAATCCAGTTACATGCATTACGTTACTCCTCAACCCTGGGTATCACACACAGAGAACAAGCTGATGCGACTGTTACGTTTGAGCAATGAGGCAGACGAGGAGGTACGGATCCAAACGCAGTTCAAACTTTATTAAATGAACAGCACAGGAAAAACACAAAGGAACAGCCCACGATGGGGAAATGAAACATAAAAGTATAAACTAAACACGAGATGAACAAAGAGGGTATTCGAGGGAGAATCACACACCAGGTTGACATCAAACAACGATCGACAAAGACAGCACAAAGACACGGGGTATAAATAGACAAACGTGGGAAAGGTGGCCAATGAAAGAACAGAACTCAAACAAGGTAACAAGGTGATAAACAGAAACCAAAGGCAAATTAACCAGGGCAGGTGTAAACAATGAACAGTGAATACGAACGCTAACAGAGGGTTGTGGAATCAAATAAAGGACTAAAGTGACAACAAGATGGAAAACGAGAGGGCAACAGTGAAACGAGACAGGGTGGACTATGGAATTAAATAAGGGACTAAAGTGAAAACTTAAGAAGTGAAAAGTGACAAGATAGAAAACAAGGGGGCAACAGAGAGACAAGACAGGGTAATCATTACATAGCCCCCTTAAGGATCGGATTCCAGACGATCAAAACAACAAAAGACCGAAAAAGACCCACAAAGAAAAACCAAAATGAGGGCACCAGGGGCAAACAGACAGAGACAAGTGGGCACATGGGCGGACCAGGGGGTACACTGGGCAGGCAGGAAGTCCATGGGGGCCATTAGGCAGTCCAGGGAGGTGGAGAGGGTAGATAGATAGACCATGGAGGCCGAGAGGGCAGGCAAGCAGTCTATGGGGGTGTGTCAAGGGACCAGGGTCAGGTGGCCGCAGAACAGAGGCCGGTTTAGATGGCCCGGGAGCTGGCCACTTGGCGAGGACAGGGACCGGGTCGGGGGGCCTGGGAGGAGGCCACTGGGCAGGGACTGGGTCAGGAGGCCAGGGGAGAGGACTCAGGACAGGAACAGGGGCAGGAGGCCTGGGTGGAGGCCACAGGACAGAGGCCAGCTTCGGTGGCCTGGGAGGTGGTCGTGGGCCAATGGCCGGTTCAGGGGACCTGGGAGGTGTGGCCACTGGGGAGCTGGCGGAGCCGCGTGAGGCGGAGCCAAGGAGGACCTCTGAGGTGGGGCAGTCGAAGACTTGGGTGGCGGCGCCGCAGGAGGCATAGGCAGGGCCGCAGGAGACCCTGGGGGCGGAGCAGAGGCAGGCAGAGCCATGGTGTACCCTGTGGGCAGAGCCGTAGAAGGCTTGGGAGGCGGCGCCGTGGAAGGCTGGAGGCGGAGCCGAGGGAGGCTCGGGAGGTGGAGCCGGGGGAGGCGATGGCGTAGTAGGCTCAGAAAGCGGAGCTGAGGGAGGCTCAGGAGGCGAGGCCCTGGAAAGCTCAGGAGGCGGAGCAGAGGGAGGCTCTGGAGGCGGAGCTGAGGGCGGTGGCGCCGTAGACAGTTCTTGAGGCGGAGGCCTGGAAGGCTCCGGGGACGGAGCTGAGGAAGGCACAGGAGACGGAGCCAAGGAAGGCTCAGGAGATGGAGCCGCTGGAGGCTCTGGAGGCGGAGCCGTAGGAGGCTCTGGAGGAGGCTCGGAAGGCAGAGCCGTGGATGGCTCGAGAAGCTTGAAGGGTAGAGCCCTGGGAAGCTTGAGGGGCTTGAGAGGCGGAGCCCTGGAAGGCTCGAGAGGCTTGAGGGGCGGAGCCCTGGAAGGCTCGAGAGGCGGAGCCCTGGAAGGCTCGAGAGGCGGAGCCCTGGAAGGCTTGAGGGGCGGAGCCCTGGGAGGCTCGAGAGGCTTGAGAGGCGGAGCCCTGGGAGGCTTGAGGGGCTTGAGGGGCAGAGCCCTGGAAGGCTTGAGAGGCGGAGCCCTGGGAGGCCCGAGAGGCCCGAGAGGCGGAGCCCCGGGAGGCCCGAGAGGCGGAGCCCTGGGAGGCCCGAGAGGCGGAGCCCTGGGAGGCCCGAGAGGCGGAGCTCCGGAAGGCCCGAGAGGCTTGAGAGGCAGAGCTCCGGAAGGCCCGAGAGGCTTGAGGGGCGGAGCCCTGGAAGGCTCGAGAGGCTTGAGGGGCGGAGCCCTGGAAGGCTCGAGAGGCTCGAGAGGCGGAGCTGTAGGAGGCCCCGTAGGCGGAGTTGCAGGAGGCTCGAGAGGCTCTGGGGGCGGAACCGTCAGAGGCTTGAGTGGATCGAGAGGCGGAGCAATCGGAGGCTCTGGAGGCGGAGCCGTAGGAGGCCCCGTAGGCGGAGTTGCAGGAGGCTCGAGAGGCTCTGGGGGTGGAGCCGTAGGAGGCTTAGGGGGCGGAGCCCTGGTAGGCTCGAGAGGTTCAGGAGGTGGAGCCCTGGGAGGCTCGAGAGGCTTGAGAGGCGGAGCTCTGGAAGGCTCGGGAGGCGGAGCTCTGGAAAGCTCGGGAGGCGGAGCTCTGGAAAGCTCGGGAAACTCGGATGGCTGAGCTCTGGAAAGCTCGGGAAACTCGGATGGCTGAGCTCTGGAAAGCTCGGAAACTCGGATGGCTGAGCTCTGGAAAGCTCGGAAACTCGGATGGCTGAGCTCTGGAAAGCTCGGAAACTCGGATGGCTGAGCTCTGGAAAGCTCGGAAACTCGGATGGCTGAGCTCTGGAAAGCTCGGAAACTTCGGATGGCTGAGCTCTGGAAAGCTCGGAAACTTCGGATGGCTGAGCTCTGGAAAGCTCGGAAACTTCGGATGGCTGAGCTCTGGAAAGCTCGGGAAACTCGGATGGCTGAGCTCTGGAAAGCTCGGGAAACTTCGGATGGCTGAGCTCTGAAAGCTTCGGGAGGAGGAGCCCTGGAAGGCTCGAGAGGCGCTGGCTCTTGGACGGTCACGGCCATTGGCACTGGCACTGGCTCTTGGACGGTCATGGCTACTGGCACTGGCTCTTGGACGGTCGTGGCTACTGGCACTGGCTCTTGGACGGTCGTGGCTACTGGCACCTGCTCAGGGACGGTCGTGGCTTTGGGCACTGGCTCTTGGACGGTCGAGGCTACAGGCGCTGGCTCAGGGACGGTCGAGGCTACAGGCGCTGGCTCAGGGACGGTCGAGGCTACAGGCGCTGGCTCAGGGACGGTCGAGGCTACAGGCGCTGGCTCAGGGACGGTCGAGGCTACAGGCGCTGGCTCAGGGATGGTCGAGGCTACAGGCGCTGGCTCAGGGACGGTCGAGGCTACAGCGCTGGCTCAGGGACGGTCGAGGCTACAGGCGCTGGCTCAGGGACGGTCGAGGCTACAGGCGCTGGCTCAGGGACGGTCGAGGCTACAGGCGCTGGCTCAGGGACGGTCGAGGCTACAGGCGCTGGCTCAGGGACGGTCGAGGCTTGCGGCACTGGCTCATTGACGTTTGAGGCTTGCGGCACTGGCTCATTGACGTTTGAGGCTTGCGGCACTGGCTCATTGACGTTTGAGGCTTGCGGCACTGGCTCATTGACGTTTGAGGCTTGCGGCACTGGCTCATTGACGTTTGAGGCTACAGGCTCCGGCTGGGTTACCGTGGTTGGCGAGGATTCGGGCTCGCTCACGGTGACATGCGTGGGCTCTAGCTCGCTCACCGTGACATGCGTGGGCTCTAGCTCGCTCACCGTGACATGCGTGGGCTCTAGCTCGCTCACCGTGACATGCGTGGGCTCTAGCTCGCTCACCGTGACATGCGTGGGCCGGGAGGCGGAAGCCCGTCTTCTCCTCCTTCTCCGGGCAGACGAGGTGGACCGCGCTGGCTCGTGGACCGGCGCGAAAGGACGAACCACGGGCGAATGGAGGGTCAATTCTGCGGGAGGCGCTAAGGGGGTCTTTACTCGATGATGTCCACAGTTAGATGAGAACCGCAGATCTGTAGGGTCTCTTCAACGAATGCGTCAAGCGTCCAGTCGCGCGTAGCCGGTGGCAGCCGCTCCTTCAGCCCATCATTCAGGTTGCCTCGGAAGAAGACCACGAGAGAGTAATTTGGAAAGTCAGAGACGTTTGCCAGAGCCAGGAAGTCGTGAATGTGGTCTTCAATAGGTCGGTCCCCTTGCTTCAGGCTGAGCAGATCGTAATTTGCCTGAAAAACTGCTGGATCCATTGTGGTCGATCGTTCTGTTACGTTTGAGCAATGAGGCAGACGAGGAGGTACGGATCCAAACGCAGTTCAAACTTTATTAAATGAACAGCACAGGAAAAACACAAAGGAACAGCCCACGATGGGGAAATGAAACATAAAAGTATAAACTAAACACGAGATGAACAAAGAGGGTATTCGAGGGAGAATCACACACCAGGTTGACATCAAACAACGATCGACAAAGACAGCACAAAGACACGGGGTATAAATAGACAAACGTGGGAAAGGTGGCCAATGAAAGAACAGAACTCAAACAAGGTAACAAGGTGATAAACAGAAACCAAAGGCAAATTAACCAGGGCAGGTGTAAACAATGAACAGTGAATACGAACGCTAACAGAGGGTTGTGGAATCAAATAAAGGACTAAAGTGACAACAAGATGGAAAACGAGAGGGCAACAGTGAAACGAGACAGGGTGGACTATGGAATTAAATAAGGGACTAAAGTGAAAACTTAAGAAGTGAAAAGTGACAAGATAGAAAACAAGGGGGCAACAGAGAGACAAGACAGGGTAATCATTACAGCGACAAAGCAGAAGGCAGTCCAAAGTTACAAAGATTTTTGTACTTCTTAAAGAATTAATGAAGTGACGTTGATGAGTTTGCAGGTTTGTGTATGAACTGTTACTGGTGTAACTGCGCAAACTGAACTATTAGAAATTGTGATGTTTATTATGAAATTTCTCTGTATGTAGCCTTGAATTGGTCTTTAATTTAAGTTGTCAAACCATAAAATGACATACTTGTAACTGAAAATACATTGTGTAAGCTCTATGAAAGATACATTTAAACAGTATATCTTCCAGTGAGATTTTTTGATGATTTGGGTCGAATTTAATGGAAAACTGTGCGAGTTGCACTCTGAGGCACTTGAGTATTTTGACACTGGGCGTTGGTGCTTCATATATATATATATATATATATATATATATATATATATATATATATATATATATATATATATATATATATATACTCACCTAAAGGATTATTAGGAACACATACTAATACTGTGTTTGACCCCTTTCGCCTTCAGAACTGCCTTAATCCCACGTGGCATTGATTCAACAAGGTGCTGAAAGCATTCTTTAGAAATGTTGGCCCATATTGATAGGATAGCATCTTGCAGTTGATGGAGATTTGTGGGATGCACATCCAGGGCACGAAGCTCCCGTTCCACCACATCCCAAAGATGCTCTATTGGGTTGAGATCTGGTGACTGTGGGGGCCATTTTAGTACAGTGAACTCATTGTCATGTTCAAGAAACCAATTTGAAATGATTCGAGCTTTGTGACATGGTGCATTATCCTGCTGGAAGTAGCCATCAGAGGATGGGTACATGGTGGCCATAAAGGGATGGACATGGTCAGAAACAATGCTCAGGTAGGCCGTGGCATTTAAACGATGCCCAATTGGCACTAAGGGGCCTAAAGTGTGCCAAGAAAACATCCCCACACCATTACACCACCACCACCAGCCTGCACAGTGGTAACAAGGCATGATGGATCCATGTTCTCATTCTGTTTACGCCAAATTCTGACTCTACCATCTGAATGTCTCAACAGAAATCGAGACTCATCAGACCAGGCAACATTTTTACAGTCTTCAACTGTCCAATTTTGGTGAGCTCTTGCAAATTGTAGCCTCTTTTTCCTATTTGTAGTGGAGATGAGTGGTACCCGGTGGGGTCTTCTGCTGTTGTAGCCCATCCGCCTCAAGGTTGTGCATGTTGTGGCTTCACAAATGCTTTGCTGCATACCTCGGTTGTAACGAGTGGTTATTTCAGTCAAAGTTGCTCTTCTATCAGCTTGAATCAGTCGGCCCATTCTCCTCTGACCTCTAGCATCAACAAGGCATTTTCGCCCACAGCACTGCCGCATACTGGATGTTTTTCCTTTTCACACCATTCTTTGTAAACCCTAGAAATGGTTGTGTGTGAAAATCCCAGTAACTGAGCAGATTGTGAAATACTCAGACCGCCCGTCTGGCACCAACAACCATGCCACGCTCAAAATTGCTTAAATCACCTTTCTTTCCCATTCTGACATTCAGTTTGGAGTTCAGGAGATTGTCTTGACCAGGACCACACCCCTAAATGCATTGAAGCAACTGCCATGTGATTGGTTGATTAGATAATTGCATTAATGAGAAATTGAACAGGTGTTCCTAATAATCCTTTAGGTGAGTGTGTATATATATATATATATATATATATATATATATATATATATATATATATATATATGCAATTTTAAGAAACATTTATTTATGTACATACATAAATTATTCATAATATTATACAAGTTAAAATAGGTGAGGTAATATATTGCATTGCATTCAGAAATTTGAGTTACCAACCCTTTTGCAGAATCTTATTAGCAAGTTTGAATGCTTTCAGAATGTATCACTGTTTTGATAGCCTTAAATAAATCCTGCATGTCACCTTGCATCCATCTGAATTTAGTAATCTCTTTTTTTCTGTGACTGGAGATTTTAAAGTCAATGGGGAGGCATCCAAAGCTGCCCTGGCCAATGAGGACTGTCCTCACATCGACCAGGCGGTGTCACCCGAGGAAGTCTTCAGCCCTGTGGACCGCGAGAGACCCTGCTTCCTGCTAACCTCCAGAGCAGAACGAGCCAACCACACAGTGGGGAGAGTCAGGAAGGGTACGTAACCAGCCAATCACTGCTAGGCGTCAAAGCACTGCCAGTGCTGTGTCTGAAGTTGGAGCAGCTGTCAATCAAAGATGCTCTTTCAGTGCAAATCGATCGACTGTCACTCAGCATACTTTCTTGCAGTCTGATTGCTCCTCAGGTCTGGTTGACAGGAAAAACTGTCATAGAAATTATATATCCAAGTAAGCCGTCAACGGGCTTCTTTTGGTTTTGAGCTCAGTCTAAACAAGATGTTTGAGAAGAACATTTGGTGCCAGCTTTCTAAATATATTCATTTGAATGCAGTATGTCAAAGAACCATTATGCAATTACAATATGCATCAGGCTCCAATTTCAATGAAAAAGTAATGTAACGATGTTTATGAAGAAATTCTAATCTTACAACTGAAATATTCTAGTTTCAGTATATTGCCTAGCAGTGTGCTTGTTTGCATGCAGATTCACAATGGCGGGTGGTAATGGTGAATCTCACAAAGAGATGCGGCACGGGATATGGGGCATGTGGTCACATGAAAAGAACTCAGCCAGTCAGAAGCTCTTGGGAACATGTAAGCAAACAGATCACAAACATATCTATTAGCATGCTTAGTCCATGCTAGTCTAGATAAGAGGCTAGGTTATTAAAGTCAACATGAAATTGCATTTACAACCCATTTTACAAACTTCCGACGTACTTCTGAGTGAAACAAGATATTCAGCGAGAGAAATTGCATGGCGGAACTTGAACTTATGCATCACTGAACTAATTGGATCGTGGAAATTGGGTTTTTACTTACCATAATGGAGGGGGTTTGAGGGGAAGGGTTGAAAAGTAAGAGGGATTTCTGAAGTTGGCTGAAAAGCAAAGTCGTTTCTGAGGCAGAGCGGATTATTACTATTCAATAAAATAAAAGATTACAAAGATTTTATTACATTTTTTCTTTGGATTTATGCATTATTAGAGTCATAAAGCAAAAAACGATCTGCACAGATTTTTGCCCATTATGGTTGTTTTGTGGTTGGGCTGATGTGTCTGGCTGAGTTCTTCGACATCTCTCTGAACATGTGTTGTGCTGTACTGCACTTTGAAAGCACCCCATGCATGCAGTAGACAGTTTGAAACATAGAACGCATGGAGGATAATGCATTTGACTTGGCAATCAGTCATTGTCAACTGGCTAACCATGAACATAACAAGCCCATGACAGGGGAATGCACAAACAAAAACCTAACTGCGCAAACACACACATCTGTCCACCTACCTGCCTTACTAAGAGTGTTGTTTTTTCACAAACTCAAACCTTGGCAAAGAGTCTTTGTCTAGAGTTGATGGCTGCTCTGAGGTTTAACTGAAAGCCCTTTTTCTCTTCAAATGAAGGTTATGAAAAGCCATGGAGCCATAGCAGCATGTCTGGAGGCGTGGCCTCAGTGTCGGCCCTGCCCTGCAGCCCGCCCTGTCTCATGCAGCAGGTCCACTCTCCCATCCCATCCATCCTGTAGCACGGACAACAAAACTAACCAATCAGAAGCCCTCACTCTGCAGCGCTGCGCTGAGATGCCTGCTCACACTGTGTATCATCCGTCTCTCATTAAACTATTGTTCATTTGACAACTCTTCTCCTCTACTTCCTTTTACTCCTCTCTTCTACTTCCTCTTCTCTTGTCCTTCTTCATCTTTTATTATTCTTCGTCCCTTCTATCTTTCCTTCCTTCCTCTTTTCTTCTATTTCCCCTTCTTCTGTCTTTTCCTCTTCCCTTCTTCCTTTCCCTTATAGTCCCTTCTATCTTTTCCCCTTCCCTTCTTCCCATCTACTTCCCCTTCTACTTCCTCCTCCTTTCTCCTTCCTCTTCCTTCTCTTCTGTATTTTCCCTTCTCTTTCCTTTCCTTTATATTTCCTCACGTCTTCTATCTTTCCCCCATCCTCTTCCTTCTCTTCTGTTTTTTTTTTGGTGTTCTCTTCTCCTCCTTCCACGTCTACTTCCTCATCTCTTCTATCTTTTCCCCTTCCTCTTCCCTTCTACTTCCTCCTTTATCTTTCCCCTTTTTTCTCTTCTGTCTTTTTCCTGTTCTCTTCTTTCACTTTTACTTCCTCATCTCTTCTATCTTCCCCTTCCTTCTCTTCTGTCTTTTTCCTCTTCCCTTCTACTTACTTATACATCTATATTTCCCCCTACTCTTCTCTTCTCCTTCCTTCTCTTCTATCTTTTCCTCTTCCTTCTCTTCTTTTCTCTGCCTTTTTCCTTTTCCCATTTACATCTTCCTCTTCCTTTCTATTTCATCATTCCTTCTATCTATACCCTTTTCTTCTCCAGCTTCTCTTTTACTTCCTCTTCTCTTCTCCACTATCATGTTCCTATGCAGTGGTCACATCTTCTCCTTCTCATTCCTCTTGGTCTCATTTCCTTCCCCCTTTCAAAACCTCTGTGCTTGCATAGTTTTCCCCTACTCTCTCCTTCATACCTCCTTCTTTTTTCAAAACACTTGGGTGTTTCTAAGCTGTGGTCTTCATTAGGTGCTATTGGACACCATTTAAAAGAAAAAAGAAGGGAACTATGAGAAAATGGCTATTTCATATAGTGTTCAGCAGTATGAAAACAAATATGAGATAATTGAGTAACACTAAACAATCATGATTCTCGTGATGCACTCGTCACCGATGTAGAAACTTGACTGAAGAAACCTCATTTCCATTTGCATGCCTTGCATGGGAAACTATTTGAGAAAAAAAAGTAATTTGTTTTGAAAATATTTCTGAATTTTCTTTTTCATCCAATGCTTCTTAAATAAATCTGATGCTGAGTATGATATCATTTACAGTGACAGACAATATATGTAGCATACTACACTGAAAATGTTTTTAATTATTTTTTTGCAGACATTTTTTGCCTTTCCCCAAACTATAATCTCTGGTGTGTTTAAGCACCATTTATCTGTTAGTAGCACTGTCAAGTCGACCATCTGGCTTTTTGACAAACTAATTAAGATGCAAATAGCAAAAATGCACTTTAACTCTTTCTCAACCAGAGCAGGCAAATTTATTCCAAAAATATAATTACTAATATAATAATAATATCAGCTATAAATCATTTTATTTAACTACAATCTACGCATATTTTCATAAATTACATATCAAGTGTGGTGTATCTGATACATGTGTGTACATGCCATTTTCCAACATTGCTTTTACACTGTAGCAAATCACACACACAAAATCATAACCACAGAAAATATACAACATGCACAGTATAATGTGCAGAAAACGTCTTAAAAAATAAATAAAATAAATAATAATATAATTTTGGAATTACTTGGGGAGAAGTTAATGCATGCACTTTTATGCAAAAATACGTATGCGAATGACAAACTGTAAATATGAACCTTGCATGAAATAAATTTTTTATCCAATCTGTATATAGACTCTGTTTTTCTTTTAAAGAACATGCATTCATAACTCCCCCCTGTTGCTTGGCAATATGCTCTGCCTATATTGTGATGTCTCTTTGATCTTTCACCGCTCTTTATCGCTGAGTTATTTTTTCCATTCTTTTGGACAACCTTGTATTTAAAGGGATAGTTTACCCAACATTGAAAATTCTGTCATCATTGACTCGCCTATTTGTTGTTTCCAACTCGTTTGACTTTCTTCTGTGAAACGCAAAAGGAAGTGTTTGGCAGAATGACAACCTCAATCACCAATGAATGCAAGATTCAATGAAACTGAATGGTGACTGGGGCTAACATTCTGCCAAACATCTCCTTTTGGGTTCCACTGTAGAAAAATGAGTTACAAGTAATATGGGTTTGGAACAACATGAGGGAGAGTAAATGTTGACAATATTTAAAATTTTTGGGTGAACTGTCCTTTTAAAAAAAAACAATCGCAATAATTGTGATTATGCTTCAGTGTTACAAGAGCATAATTCAATCCTGTTAAAAGGATGCACAACCACAGTTGTACGTTGAAAGGTCAGAAAGGTCAAAGAGAGATTGTGTGACCTCCGGTGGGGTGGGGGGTTGAAACAGGATAGCGATGGCAGGACTAGCGATGACTGCCCTGTTTCGCACACTGGTAGCATACCACATCTCATTAACCAAGCATGAGATTCACACTGCGTTCCAACTCACACAATCACAGCATGAACTGATGAGCCAATCGTGTTAAAGGAATAGTTCACCCATAAATTAAAATTCTGTCATCATGTGCTCACCCTCATGTCATTTTATTCCTAAATGACTTTTTCTTCTAGGGAACATAATTTCTTCTTTCATGTTCCATGGAAAAATAGCAGCATACAGGTTTCGAAAGACATGAGGGTGAGTAAATAATGACAGTCATTTAATTTTGGAGGGAACCATTCCTTATACAATAACCTGTCTACATTCAATGCGTCTTAACGAGTGCAGCTTGGAAGATGAGCATGGTAAATCACATGGTAAAACCTGCGTTTACCATGAGCCTGTGATGGAAGTCATCCTGTAAGTCACCTGCTGGAAACTTCATGCATCACACTGGATGTTTGCTTGCACGAGTCGAGGGACAACAATCCCGCCAGACTTCTCCAGCTGTCCCCCCCTCCCCCATGTTTCTGTGATGTTCGTTTGGTGTATTAATATGATTTTCCTTCTTGTTTGTTGTTGTTGTTTTCTCTTCTTTATGTGTTTATAGAGAACCAGCGCACCAACCGAAGCAGACAACCGACCGAGTCAGTGTGTGTAATGAACCATGGTGTACCAACCACTATGTGTGTCAACCATAAAGCCACATCCCCCACCTGATAGTATCGTATTTAGTGTGTTTGTGTGAGAAAGTGCGTGTTGTGCGTTTGGCGTTGATTAACATCTCTCTTTGAGTTGTGACTTAGAATTAATTCAGCGTAGATGTAGCACACTAATACTGAGAAGCTTTAGTCATTTAGCTATATGTAGCGCTATTTCATCGTCGTTAAATGTGCTGTCGTGCTGTGCGAAATGCCTGGTGTTTTTTGTTAGTGAGTGTCAGTGCTGTACATAGTGCTCTTGTGTGCTGGTGTTGTAAAACGTTCATTTTTCTCTTTGAAGTGTTTTGGTTGTTAAAATGTTGCTCCAATCACTTATCACCTTTCAATGGGAAAAAAAAAAAAAAATCCACATTCTTTGTGGTCAAATCCAAGTAAGAATCAAGTTAGTGAAGAAAATAGCTTTCCGATGTTTTGTACTATAGTGGTTAACGTGTAGAAATTGACTTTTGCACTGTTTGCACCATTCACTTTTACATTCCTTTCAGTTGAACAAATGACAAAATATTTTGTAGCTCACGTCAGGATGGTAACTTTCGTGTCCTAACAAGCGTGATGCGAAAAACCAACAAAAGTGATAAAGGTAAAAATACAGAGTTTTTGTGTCACGATTACAATAAGATGAGTGACAGGACTATTTTCGGTGGCATGGTTTCCATTTCTGTCACTTCATGCAGAGTAGCCACGCCCATTGCAAAATCTGATTGGTCCAAAATTCTGCTAAACATCAAATACTTTCTAATTGGCTTTGATTGTGTCACCTTGCTTAGCTTTTTTGTGCTCTGTGCCAACGGACAAATTTACGGTGGCCGAGAAGTGCACAACACAAACGAATTAGCAAAGCAAATAAAAGCTGAAAACACAACGGAAATAAGCCACAACACAATAAAGCCACAACACTGTTAATGTGGCTTAACTCCGTCGTTTTCAGCTTTTATTTGCTTTGCTAATTTGGTTGTGTTGTGCACCCCTCGGCCACCGTCCAAATGACTTACCGCTGAAGTCGCGCCACGCTTCATTACGACACATTGTTAGATTGAAAGGAAAACAAGAAAAGGCTAGTAAGCACATCACTGGGACCAAACTCACTATTTTTGAACAAATGACCATCGTTGTGTTCAATGAGAAAAGTCTTAAATGATGTTGAAAAATGTTTTAGTTTGCATTTGAAAATTCAGAACACACAAGCTATTTTTAAAACCACAGCTGAAGAACGGTTTTACGTGAAACTATGACAACAGACAATCCTACACACAATTAAGAGTTCATTCTGAAGGAACGATAACATACAGGGTTTATGATGAACTGAGTACAAGAAAGTAAACCAATACCGTGTCTTAGGTTTCTTTCAATATTTGTTTTTCATTGTTGTGAAAATGTGAAGTAAATCCAATTCTCTGGGACCAAACTAGCGCACTGCCAGATATATCTTGGGGATGTCAAGTTGGGTCCTTTTCTTACAATATACTGGACTGTTCAAAGACCCAACCACATCAGAGCATAAACATCAGTCAAAAATGAACTAGTAATAAATACATTTTGGATGATTTTAGAGGATTTTGGTCTTTGTGACTGCATAGTCTTTGGAAATAGTAAACATTGGACTAAAAAGAGGTGACATCCCAATCGTTTGTGCTGTTTTGTGAGACGTCCCTTGTGTGTTTCAGCACACTACAGTGCATAGTATGGATCGTTATTTAAACCAGGTGTTTTGATTGATGGTTTGAGTTGGCTTATTGTTAAGGCAATTTTGTGTCTTTTTCTGAAGAGAAGAGAAAAAGCTATGAAAATGGAAATAATGATAATAAAAAGCACAAAAAAATTAAGATTTTGTGTGTTTCGTTTTTAAGGCACTGTTGATGTAAAATTAATAAAGCTATAAGAATTATAACTCGATGTGTGTATGTGTACTTGATCAGTTTTATAAAATATATTATATTTTCATGCTATGACCACATAAGATGATGTATCAAAAACCTTTAAAGACGACTCGGTTACTAACGTAACCTCGGTTCCCTGAGAGGAGGGAACGAGTATTGCGTAAGTAGCTTACGCTATGGGAAAACTCCGTTTCTCGAGAAATATTGAAGTCTTTATGTAAAACGCTAAACATCAAATACTCGGTTACTAACGTAACCTCGGTTCCCTGAGAGGAGGGAACGAGTATTGCGTAAGTAGCTTACGCTATGGGAAAACTCCGTTTCTCGAGAAATATTGAAGTCTTTATGTAAAACGCATTGCAGCTGCACAGCAGACAGCAATGAGCGAGGCAGCTCGGTCATTGGCTGTGCTGCGGCAACTTGCTCGAACCAATGGCGGGGCGACTCTGAACGCGCGACCAATGAGCGCGCGCTTTGCGCCTGCGCGCTCAGAGCCAGCCAAGATTAGCATGGCTAAGGCTATATATTAGGCGCCCTGTCATGAGAGTTCTTTAGGTTCAATCGACTGAAGCGAACTGACCAAGCACAAGCACGACAGCTTACGCAATACTCGTTCCCTCCTCTCAGGGAACCGAGGTTACGTTAGTAACCGAGTCGTTCTCTATCGAGAGGTCTCTCCTATTGCGTAAGTAGCTTACGCTATGGGAACACCATGCAAAACGCCGTGCGTGCTGACTTCACTCTATAAAACCAGAGGCAGATGCCTGAGCCTTAAAGCAAAGTGATTATTCCACGAGCCGGCCAATGGCGAGCTACATAATGGGATAGTATTGAGCGCCCTCCAAGGTGGTCCATGGTGGGGCGCTCATAGTACAAACACAAGCACATATCTTATGTACTGAGTTTTCTATGTACTGATATGCATAAAAAATCCTTTAAGTCAGTCAGAGACGGACCTATAAGGGAGGAGATAATGCTCAGCATATACATACTCCAGTCCATTCTATAGTCAGGCTGATAGAGTGTTGGAATGCAATGAGGGGACCTGTAGGTTATAAAACCTGATAAATGTCGAAGGTGAGGCCCAGCCTGCCGCCGCACAAATATCTTCAATGGGTATCCCACTCGACCACGCCCACGAGGAGGCCATGCTCCTCGTAGAGTGAGCTCTGACGCCTAAGGGGCATTGAAGGCCCTTGGCTTCATAAGCCAGCGCTATAGCATCCACTATCCAGTGCGATACTCTTTGCTTTGAAACTGCGAGACTTTTAGTGCTGCCGCCAAAGCATACGAATAATTGTTCCGTCTGTCTGAACAGGGCAGAACGTTCCAAATATACTCTGAGCGCCCTGACCAGGCAGAGTAAATTAGCGTCGCTTTTGTCTGCTGGGGACGATAGCGCTGCCAGAGATATCACCTGTACTCTGAAGGGTGTGGAGAGCACTTTAGGAATATAACCGTGCTTTGGCCTAAGGACAACTCTGCAGTCGTTAGGTCCAAATTCCAGGCAAGCAGCGCTTGATGACAGCGCATGCAGGTCGCCCACTCTCTTGACTGAGGCGAGCGCCAGCAAGAGCGCAGTTTTGAGCGAGAGCTGTTTAAGGTGCACGGTTCAGAGAGGTTCGAACGGGGCACTCTTGAGTGCGTCCAGGACCGTGGCCAGGTCCCAGATCGGCACCGAGGGGGGGCGAGGAGGGTTCATCCTCCTAGCGCCTCTTAGGAAACGAATGATTAGGTCGCTTTCCCCTAATGAACGTCCTTTATCAGGATTGTGTGACGCCGCTATGGCAGCCACATAGACTTTGAGCGTGGAGGGTGTGCGGCCCGCCTCCAGCAGCTCTTGCAAAAAGGCGAGTACACTTGGTATCTCGCACGATTTGGGGTTCAAGCTCTTGGTATCACACCAGTCACTGAACACTTTCCACTTTTGGGCATATAAGCGCCTCATAGAGGGCGCTCGCGCCTCAGTGATGGTTCTCAAAACTCCACTGGGGAGGTTCTCGGGAACCCGTTGAGGGGCCATGCATGGAGGGCCCACAGATCGGGGCGGGGATGAAGAATCATCCCGTTGGCCTGCCTGAGGAGGTCTAGCCTCAACGGAATCGGCCATGGGGCAGATTGCATCATCTGCATCAGTTCTGGAAACCACGTCTGGTTTTTCCAGAGTGGGGCTACCAGGAGCACTGCACATTTCACTTCCCTGATCCGACTGATGACCTGAGGTAGCATCGCGATCGGGGGAAAAGCATACAAGGGGCGGCTCGGCCAGACTTGGGCGAGCGCGTCCGTGCTCTTTGAGAAGAAAAGGGGGCAGTGCGCATTTTCCCTGGAGGCGAAGAGGTCGACCTCTGCCTCGCCAAAGGTTTGCCATAACCACTGAACCGTCAGGGGTGGAGAGACCATTCTCCTGGGAGAACCTTGTCTCTGGACAGCATGTCCGCTCCTTAGTTCAGGAGCCTGGCACATGCGCTGCTCTCAGCGGCGCAGGTGGTGCTGTGACCATAAGATGAGCTCCCTGGCCATAGAGTGCAGGGAGCTCGACCTGAGTCCACCCTGGCGATTTATATACTGAAACTACCGTCATGTTGTCCGTTCGGACCAGGGCGTGTTACGTTTTCAGGTACGGAAGCAGGGCTCTGAGAGCCAAGGCGACCGCTTTCATTTCCAGACAGTTTATATGTAGGCGCTTTTCCGGGTTTGACCAAAAGCTGGAGACAGGCCTGCCCTCGTAAAGGGCCCCCCCATCCTATTTTGGAGGCATCTGTCGTGATAATTTTTCTCCGCGTATTTACACCCAGACTCACGCCGGTTTGATACCAGTTGACGGCTTTCCAGGGCGTCAGGCTTTTATACAGCCGTGATTCGCTCTGATCAAAAAGTGGCCCGAGCGCCACGCGTGAGTGGGGACACGGCTCTTGAGCCAGCGCTGGAGAGGATGCATGTGCAACAATCCTAGCTGGAGTACAGCTGATGCCGAGGCCATGAGACCGAGCATTCTTTGAAATCGTTTGATGGGGGCTCTGATGAGAGGCGCGCTGTCATCTGCACTGAGTCTAGCACTATTCCCAGAAAAGAGATATTCTGGCTGGGGGATAGCACGCTCTTTGCAAAATTGATTCTCAGACCCAGGCATTCTAGATGGCTGATAATCCAAGATCTGTGCGTTGTTAACTGACCCTCTGATTGTGCTATGATTAGCCAATCGTCGAGGTAATTCAGTATTCGCACTCCCCGCTGTCTCAGGGGGGAAAGTGCCGCGTCCATACATTTCGTGAATGTACGGGGGGCCAATGATAGGCCGAATGGTAGTACTGTGTACTAGTATGACTGTCCCTCGAAAGCGAATCTCAGAAAAGGCCTGTGATGAGGCGCTATCGGAATGTGAAAGTAAGCGTCTTTCAAATCCACTGATAGAAACCAATCCCCGTGGCGAACTTGCGCGAGGATATGTTTGGTTGTTAACATTCTGAACGAGCGAATCATTAAAGCTTTGTTCAGATGTCTGAGATCTAGGATGGGGTGGAGGCCACCGTCCTTTTTCGGGACGAGAAAATAGCGGCTGTAAAAACCCGCCTCGCTCATAGAGGGAGGAACAGTTTCTATAGCGCCCTTCTCTATCAGTTTGAGCACCTCAGTGCGTAGAACATGTGACACATCTTTCCTCACTTTCGTCTCGACCACCGCTGAAAAGCGGGGTGGTCTGCGAGCGAATTGAAGTGAGTAACCGTGTTTTATTATGTTCAAAAACCCATTTCGGCATGTCGGGGATTTTTTCCCAGGCTTTTGCTCGCACAGATATGGGCTGAATGCTGGCTGGGGGCATGTCGCAGTGACGTATGGGCCCCACCGGCAAATTGCCTTGTGCTAACACTGAGTTTACAGCTCTCAGAGGCGCAGGTGCGCGCTGAGCAGCCGTGTTGAGTGCCGAGTGCAGGGGTGCGTGTGAGAGTACAGGCACACGCGCTATCTCCGAAATGCTTGCAGCATGAGTCGGAGAAATGCTTGAAACTGTATGGACAGAGTATTCGGGTGGGGGTGCATACATCGTAATAGGCACGCGCGCCACATTCATAAAGCTTCCCACTCTTAGCGGGGAGTCTCTTGGCTCACGCATCACATCTGTGATGTTTGCGGCATGAGACAGAGAACTGTTTGAAACTGTATGGGCAGCGCTTATGGGTGGGGGTGCATATACTGTAGTAGGCACGCGCGCCACTTTCATAAAGTCTTCCGCTCGCGGCGGGGTTTTTTTGGCTATGCATACAGTGTTTGTGTGTAGGGGTGCATGCATGGCAGCAGGCACGTGCGCTACTTTTATAGTATTTCCCGCTTTTACTGGGGAAGTGTTTATAACTGTGGGAACAGTGCTTGTGTGTAGTGGTGCATACATGACAATAGGCACACGATCTACATTTATGGAGCATCCAGCTGAGCTGGGGAAGTATTCGGCACTGTTTGGACAGTATTTATATGTGGGAATGCGCACTTTAGTGTGGACACGTGACCCCTTAGTGACACAGGCAGAAAATGTGCTAACACTGAGCTTACAGCTCTCAGAGGTGCGGGCGCGCGCTGAGCAGCTGTGTTGAGTGCCGAGTGCAGGGGTGCGTGTGAAATCACAGGCACGCGCGCTATCTCCGTAATGGTCACAGCATGAGCTGGAGAAATGTTTGAAAACTATATAGACAGTGTTTACGGGTGACACAGGCAGAAAATGTGATTTCTGTGTGTTGCCGTTAAAACGGCGTTTGATTGCAGGTGAGCGAGTTCTGTGACTGGCCCATTGACTGCTGTACAGACATTTCCAGCCGCCTGTAAGGGGACTGGGTAATGTTTTACACGTTTTGGAGACGGGAGGCGCCGCCCTGGCTCGCTGCTGCTGCTGAGGCGGTCTCTGGCGGCTCTGTGACGAGCTGGAGCGCTTGGGCAGGAAGTGACGCATAGCCTGCGAATCCTTCCGAGCTTCAGTGAAGCGTTCAGTGAACTCTCTTACCGTTTTAGACAGGATGCAGACGATCTCTGAGTCCATGCTGGTGCCCTTGCTCGTGTCCGCTAATGTCGACGGCACGGGGTCGAAGGCCGAGTCCGGTCAGTCGTCAGATGCAGCGTCAATGGAAAGGCTGTCATCCTTTTCACCGTCGTCCCCTGACGCGCCGAATGAGACGAGACCCACCGCTCTGTTGGAGGGGTGCTGGTTCGCCTGCGTTGAAATGGACTGGCGGCGGGGAGTTCTCGGGTAGTGGTGAAGCACGCGGGGACTGGCCCGGCGTGACGTCACTGAAGTCCGTGTGCTCTGGCGGCCTCCGTGAGCGGTGCTTTTTCTTGCGCGGCTCGAACAGAGGGGACGGCAGCACGGTGGTAGCAGGCTTGTTCGCGGCGAAGGCGGCAAAGCGAGCGCGCAGCTCGGTGAGGCCCAGGGAGTCACATTCGGGGCATCCGCCTCAAGTGAGAGCAGCTTCTGCGTGGTCAGGTCCCAGGCAGCGAGTGCAAATGATGTGACGATCCCCGTCAGGAAGAGGGCCTCTGCACGAGGCGCAGGCTGAAGGCATTTGCAACAACGCCTTGAAAAATTACTCTTTTACTCAATCAAAAAGCGTCGCAGAGGCGAGCGCTTGCAGTAAAAGGATATAGCGATGCGCGCCGGATGGCGTAGCAGAAGGCTTTGAAGGCGGCTGAAGGCACCGGCGTCCTCTTAGCGGTCCTGCTGTAGGCTTTTCGACGGCGGGCGAAAGACTCCAACAATCCGGAGGATCCAGCGAAGAGAAGGTCTTTGCTGAAGGAGATTAAATCTAAAGAACTCTCATGACGGGGCACCTAATATATAGCCTTAGCCATGCTAATCTTGGCTGGCTCATTGGTCGCGCGTTCAGAGTCGCCCCGTCATTGGTTCGAGCAAGTTGCCGCAGCACAGCCAATGACCGAGCTGCCTCGCTCATTGCTGTCTGCTGTGCAGCTGCAATGCGTTTTACATAAAGAGCTACTTACGCAATAGGAGAGACCTCTCGATAGGGAACTCCATGAAATCAAAAGTTTTGGTGACTTTTAATCCATTTGAGGTCATTTATATTATCATGCATACGTATATGTTGACCACATTAACGTTTAGTAGATAAATGCATTTTAAAATGTACAATCTTGTATGTTCCTCTTCCAGGACCAAAAATCTTGACAAATCATCTTGCAGAATGAGAAAGCTCTCTAGCATGAGAATGTCTGTCAAAAGGGTATACAAAATGTCCTGCCCCAACTTCCTCTTTCAACAGGAAATACGTCAACACAGAAAAATGTGAAAAGTGAACCTTGAAAAAAAAATATTCTGGTGTTCAATGTAAGTTAAGCTCAAATGACAGCATTTGTGGCATAATGTTGATTACCACAAAAACTAACTTCAACTCGTCCCTCTTTTTATAAAAAAAAAGAAGCTAAAATCGAGGTCACAGTGAGGCACTTACAATTGAAGTGAATGGGGCCAATTTTTGGAGGGTTTAAAGGCAGAAATTCGAAGCTTATAAATAATAATTGTAATAAAAAATATTAATTCTTCTGTGTAACATTGTGTTGTTTGAGTTTAAATCATAGTTTTTACAATCCTTTTATGGTTCTAGTGTTTACAGCGTTAAGTCGTATGGCAACAAAGTTGTAAAATTGTATATACCTTTACACGGAAAAGGTTAGTAAGCTTTTTTGTCACACTAAAATCATGTTAACATGCATACTGTTTACATGTTGTGGCTATAATTTTGAAACGGTGAGTATTTTAATGTTCACAGATTGCCCCATTCACTTCCATTGAAAGTGCCTCACTTGAAAGTGCCTCACTTCAACATCAACATCAGCCGCAAAAAACTGTCGATTGAGCTTAACTTGTATTGAGCCAGGAATGTTCCTTTAATAGATCATCACTCTGGCTCAACTGATGGTTTCATGACAGGGCATTCTGGTAGATGGAGCGCTGTCAGACAGACCATATCGCAGAAGTAAATCTGCTTCAGCAACTGCATCCAAAGTTAAGGTTATTAAAGAGTATTCTCTGTCCCTGGAAGGTTTAAGGTCAGACTTAATGATCCAGCAACACATCACTCACCGTCTTTCACATTAAAGGCAGCATCTCAGTATGGTTTGGCTAGTAATCAAGGAGTCAGACCTTGAAAATATTTAAAATACGGCCAGAGAGTCAATGGCTGATTGGATTTCTTGCTAAATTGAATTCCAATATTTCTCAGCAGTTCTGAATGTACTAGGACAGTGTGTTTAGCTGAGATAAATACATGTACAGTGACTTTTCAACAATGAGCCTTATAGATAATAGTCAGTGTGCTCATGTCCTTATAATACTAAAGTAATAGTCGTTATTCGCACACTTTTTACCACAATGGCCACTAGGGACATCAAGCTCCAAAAATGACCAACAAAAGCACCATAGATCAACTTCAGCGCTATATTCCAAGACTTTTAAAGCTATACGATAGCCTTTAAGTCATTATTCACTGAAAATTTGAAGTTCTAATAGGCCAATCTTGTATGAGCTTAATTCAAATGATGCAAAATGCACTATATTTTAATTTACTTTCCAAGTTGACAGCCCCAGTCCCTATTATGAAAAGGCACTAGATTTCTTCTTTGGTTTTACATGGGAGAAAGTAAACCATATGGCTTTGGAATGAGGGAGAAATCATCATAAAAAAACATATGACTATGGCAACATTTCTGCGAAATAACATTACGGAATTCATTACATGTATCGCAACAGTTCCACAATGAAATGTCTACTGAGTGGCGATAAAAGAGAGTTAAATGTTCTCCTAAACAACCAAGGTTTTTAAGGTTAACATCCTATCATGTTCTAAATCAATAAAACCTAACTCCCAACCCTAAACCTTTAACCTCAACCTAACCGATAGTGTCATAAAAAGCAAATGTGAAATACAAAAAACCCAATTGCTGAAGCAGCTATGTCATTCTGTGGCACTTTTATGACTTGAGAAGACTTACTGTATTCCAAACAGCATAAACGATGCCTTTACAGGACATTTTAATGGGAAACAATAATGATGGCCACGCAGTAGGATTATTACAAGAGAATTTTCAATAAAAAATTACTTTAAAATTGAGTTCAGAAATAGCTTTTTATTAAAACTTTCAGCGCTCCTACAGTGGAAGGTGAATGACTGGAACAAACCAATATGCCATATAGTATACTGTATGTTACAGGGCAGCAAAGCAGTGCAAACCTCTTTTAAAATAATACAGACATTAGCTTACTCACTCAAGGAGATGGACTAATGTGCAGTAACACATTAGCTGAGAGCCACCAAAGCCTGATGAGGTTGAATGTCTCTTGTGAATGAGATTCTTGAGCATATTAAGCATTTTAATACAGGACAGACTCTTTAAAAGTCTCGCTGTCTGACCCTTTTATGCTTCGATATGGGACACAATGCCTTCAATACGGGATGTTTTGCTACCCACTAAAATAATAGCAGCATCCTGTTTGAGATAAAATACGGGACATCTGGCAGAAACGGGACAGTTGTAAACCCTAGCAGCAATAAACATTGCATATGCCACCTCTCCCAATTTTAAGCCATTTTCTGTGAAGAATGTGTTAATATTTGGATGCCCTCATGATAAACATCCACTGATAAACATTAACACATGGTGAAGAGATGCAAGTTTAATCGGTACTATAATGTAGACGCACCAGCAAAAGCGACTTCAGTCTGAACAGCAAAAAATCAGATCCATCCACATATAAGCTGCTGTTTGAACAGTCAGTCTAAAATATCGGATTTGAGAAAAAATCTGATATCTCCTGCAGTGTGTACAAAGACTATGACTCTTTTGGCTCATGTACTCTTCAAGACTCGTAACATTATTGCCTCAAATCATAACACCATTGTGTGAGGAAAAGGAGTGGTGGTGGCGTAGTGGGCTAAAGCACATAACTGTTAATCAGAAGGTCACTGGTTCGATCCCCACAGCCACCACCATTGTGTCCCTGAGCAAGGCACTTTACTCCAGGTTGCTCTGGGCAATTGTCCCTGTAATAAGTGCACTGTGAGTCGCTTTGGATAAAAGCGTCTGCCAAATGCATAAATGTAAAAGGGGAAAAGTGTTTATAAACTGATAATCTGCTGTTTTACTCATGATTTGTATGAAAGGGATTAGAAGTCATTGTCATTACAACTCTAGGTTTATTTCACCAGGAAAATTCAACAAGCCACGTAAAAATAATTTTGCAAAAATGTAGGTACATTTACATGATAGAATTTGTATTTTTGGATGAACAATTCCTTCAAAATCATTTATTACAAAAAAAAATTTCAAATATGCCCTTTAAATGTACAAAATTAAGAGCATGCCCTTTACATGAAGAAACAATTAAATAAATAAGAACATGCCATTTTTATTTGAAAACATGCCTCTCATCTAAAAGTTATGAATATTTGCATAAAGCTGCAAATAGGCTTAGTGTTCTAAAAACATCTCTATTTATTTTTGGGTGCTATGATGCTTACTTTAAACCTCTCTGATGTCATAAGCATAATGTGTGTGTGTGTGTCCACATTTGCATCACTGAGACTTTGATCTAAAATCTGTCCTTTAAAGGCTTATATGAGTGTTTCTGAATAATTAATTAAAACCGCTATGTAAGCAAACAGTCTTTGTCTGTCAAAACACAGTCAGAGAGACAAAAGCTATTCAGCTTGCAGCATCCTCGTTGCTCTTCAAACTGCATAGTGCCATTGAATGCCCTGCTCCACAGCCAATCAGAAACGGTGCAGTGTCTCTGAGGCTTTGGATTGGTTGTGGTTGTGTGATGTCACAAAGGGAAGCGTTTCCACACATTCCATGTTCATTCCAGCCCCAGGAGAAGATTCCACCTCCTAATGAGAGAGAGGGAGATGACAGTCAAATATCTCCCTCAAGAATGTCACAACTGCATTCACAATAGAAGAAAATGACAGTATGAATATCTCAATTATACAAACAGAAAACACAGCAAAACATATGAATATTGCTTAAAGGACAAATATAATTGAGTCTGACTGAAATCAGAGTGAATTTATGATGCCTGCAAAAGTATGGATGGATGGATGGAAAAACATTTTGGTTTGATAGCTGGATGGATTGATTAACTTTTTGTTTGATGGATGGATCGGAAATCATTTTGGTTTGATGGATGGATGGACATTTGGTTTGATGCATGGAAGAATAAACATTTGGTTTGATGATGATGGATAAACTTTTGGTTTGATGGATGGATAGGAAATCATTTTGCTTTGATGGATGGATGGATAAACATTTGGTTTGATGATGATGGATAAACTTTTGCTTTGATGGATGGATGGCTGGATAGATGGATGGATGGATGGGAAAAAAATTTGGTTTGATGGATGGGTAAACCTTTGGTTTGATGGATGGATGGATAACATTTTGGTAGGTTGGTTGGATGGATGGATGGATGGACTTGGTATGGGTAGAATGCTGATCACACTACAAATAAATTAGTTAGAGTGTGATCAGTACAATAAAAGCATAGAATAAAAGCATCTACAAAATAAATACAAAATGTACAAATACAATTTGAATGGGACATTAAAAGATAATTGTTATGAATGATAAAAAGCACCAAAAACCACATAGATACATGGTTGCATTTACACACATCACAATAAATCACACAATCTAACTGAGCCATCCTGGACTTGAATGCCTCTAAACAGTTCAGCTGGTGGGCGTGGTCAAGCCTGCATCACTACGGAAACACGTGCCATGGCAACATGGTTACGTAACAAGTTGTCGCCATGACAACCAGGAGCCGTGAATGCTTTCTCAGATTTGTTGCTGCCCCCCTCCTCTTTTCTCTCTTTCTCCCACACTCCCCTTTCACTGTAACACTCCATACTTGTGTCTAACCGATGAGTTCATTGTTATCTTTTCTGTAAGGTAGCAAGAAGCTTGAATTTAGAAATGTATCCCGGTTTGTTCACCATAAGGATGCGAAAACATTTTCTCATCTCTTTCTCTAGGATCTTTGTGCATGGCATTAAAATAGAAACCATGGGATTAAAATAGTCACAATATGTATTATTTGCTAAATCAGTTTCTTTGAGTGTGGATGAAATGCTATTGACAAAAGAGGGGCTCTGCCACATCCACACATTGATGCACAGCAAACTGTTCCATAGCAACACACTTATAGACCATAACAGCATATAGACAATAGAAATAATGAAATAAAGTCAGAAAACAGTTTCTTTTCTGCTTACTAAAACACATTGTGGTTGTCCATTTGTGGGAATCTTTGCCCAAAGTCAAAGCTTGAAAATTGTGATTTAAAGAAATAGTTCACGCTAAAATGATAATTCTCTCATCATTTACTCAACATTATGCCTTCTCATATCAACTCGTATTACTTTTTTCCTTCAGAACACAAATGAGGATATTTTTAGAGATATAATATGAATATATCCATACAAGTTAATAGGGTCCAACACTTTCAAGTTCCAAAAAGGACATAAAAGGCAGTATAAAGTATACCCTGAAGCATTTTTATCGTTTTTTTTTTTAATAATAAAAAAAATGTAATTCCTTTTTCACTATATATTATTTCATTGCATTTGAGAAAATGATGAGATGATCATGTTTGGGTGAACTATTCCTTTAAAGGGTATACGTATACGTGTACGGGTATACGTGTCATTTTTTCCAATGTAAACATATTTATATTCTCCTATTTTTCCTTTATTTCTAATATCCCAGCTTAATCTGCAGCGACATCTATAAGTAAACCATTCATTGGTTAATGTAAATATCACACTATAGTAATATTACAAATATAATTATTTGTTTGAGCATCCCAACAGCGTGAAACAGCAACACTGACTCATTGACCAATGGTGTGAGTTTGGGGCGGGACAATCCATTTATCCAAACAATGGAAGAAGAAGGGATTGCTTGGGAAACCCGTTTAAAAACATCCATTACTTATGCAATTCTGCTTGGTGATGCTAGTGGTGCAGAAATTACACACTTCAGATTTAAACAAATCATCAACAAAATGGTGTGGACTAACATATAAAGAGAGAGACAGAGAGTGCTTAGGGAGTTTCAAGCAAAGCCTTTGCCTTTGAAAATGCAGTAAAAATTCTCACTGTCATCATCCCAATAGCGGTGACCCTTTGTAATCTCATTTGAAGTCCAGCGATGTCCTTTAGGATGTGTCATACGTGCTTAGAGAATGATATGTGATTCCCAAGGCACACCGGGATTTTCAGTTCCCTAGATGTCATTTGACTTTGACAATATTTTGCACTAGCTACTTCCACTCATCTCAAGGATGCATTACACAAAGGAAGATATTCTTAAGACCACAAGTTCCCCAAGGAATGAACACTTGTTTGGCAAGATTCCGAAATTAAGATTATGAAACTTGCTTATTTCCTCATCCCAAAGAAAAGGTAAGGTTACAATGGGATCAAGCTCTTCCTCAGCTTGGTTAACATCTCAGCTGAAGGATTGGAAAGTTTCCATGTAAATTTGTTTTAGCTCTGTTCCAAAACCTTATAAGGCAGCACCCAAGAACACTCTTCATAGGCAGCATGAAGCATAGGGAATCTCAACTCACAACTGTTTCCAATAGAGTTTGATGTTAGCATGTTGCAAATGGAACAACTCTATACTCCAAAAAGCACTAGGTCTGTCAATCCATTAACATTTCTAATGAATGAATGAATTAATTAATTACAATTAATCACAAATAAAAAATAGCCTAGAAAAGCCCTGAAATACAGATAATTCAATATAAATGATACATAACAATTCAAATAATTAAAGTCGGCATGAAACTCTGTATTATGACATATTTCAGAGTGAAACAGCTTATCGAAAAAGAAACAAAATGTAGGACAATGATTTGAGTTTATCCATTGGTTGTTGATTCTATTGTGAAAATATGGGTGTTGCATAGCGGAACGGAGGCGGATCTGAATGCGATTTTACAGTGGACACACACACCCCTACCACTGCGGTGCTCGAGTCAGAGCCGGTTATCAGTGAAATTGAACTGTGATCTCAACACATTTATTATCAAACTGACAACATAAATGCATGAGCCACGCACATCACGGTCTTTGCTTACGAAGAGGCTGTTTGGCGTTGAAAAATTAGTGAGTAAAAGAAGTGAGTAAAAGATAACCATATTTTAAAGTTTTGAATCACAATACAATAAATTCAAAGAGAAAAAACCCTTCCTCATGCTGTGCATACCAAGATAACTGCATTCAAAAACATAAATAAATTAAAGAGGCATCCGAAGCACTGTATTCATTAGTGATCACCTCATTAATTCAGGCATGAAATGTCTCGAAAACAACCGCGAATTCGCCATTATTCCTCCTCATTCGAAATCTAAATTCAAGCCAGCTGACCCGTAACCAAGGAAGTTTGGGTTAAGGAACGATAGTTTTGATGGAAAACAGGCAAAAATACACCTGGCCATCTTCACCAACATGCAATTGACGCTACGTTCAACTCTACGCAAGGTTGTGGTATTTATAAGAAAGGGGCAGTGTTTAAGCAGACTAAATGATTGGAGAAGTCCTGCATACGTCACCAGAGAGAAGTCTGTCGTTTCACCGGAAGATCGAGTTTTTACATATTGATTAAAGATTACTACAAGGTAAAAAAACAAAAACAAACATATGCATGGATGAATCGTTCACAATACGATCAATAACATGTATTTAGAAAATAGATACTGTGAATTTTTATTTCATGTCGACTTTAAAAATACAATTTGTAGGGCCTATAATAAATATAATAATTCAGTTTGAAATATATTGCATTATTGTGGCAAACATGTTTTATTACCTTGACAATACAACAAGTGGCAATACAAAAAGCAATATATTGTTTGTTTTATTCCCATATCACTGAATGGGAGTCAGTCAATGTGTTCGGCTTTCACAGAATGATATAGATGCTTTTGGAGTGTCACACTAGTTTTCAGCTTCATAAACGATGCATTTCTAAGAGGCTATGTCAAGTTAATAGTAGTTGTAGTAGTAACTTTGAAAATCGTGTCTCAAGATCACTGTAAGACACATCCTGTGTGAACGGCTTTTATTCTGTGGCTGCACTTGTTGTGAGGTTTATTGGTGTGCACGCAGCTGCTCCCTGCTGACATGGCTTGTTAATACACATGTAAAATCTGTACTTTTATTATGGAATTTACATATGGGTCAGGGGGCTAATTGCATAATTTTTAAACATTCTTTTTTATTTAATTAACCGCACTATATAAAAACATTAAATTGACAGTACATTAAAAATGCATACAACAAAATATTGGGTAAAAAAGTTAATTTTGAAAAATGTTTCTCAATACTTCAGAGCATCGAATGAAATATCCATTCACAGAGTACTTTATTAGGAATACCTGTACACCTACATATACGTACATGCAATTATCTAATCAGCTAATCATGTGGCAGCAGTGCAATGCAAAAAATCATGGAGATACAGGTCAGGAGCTTCAGTTAATGTTCACATCAGCCATCAGAATGGGGAAAAACGTGATCTCAGTGGTTTAGACAGTGGCATGATTGCTGGTGCCAGATGGGCTGGTTGAGTATTTCTGTAACTGCTGATCTCCTGGGATTTCTATGCACAGTCTCTAGAACTTACTCATAATAGTGGCAAAAACATCCAGTGAGCAGCAGTTCTGCGGACGGAAATGCCTTGCTGATGAGAGAGGTCAACAGAGAATGGCCAGACTGGTTCAAACCGACAGAAAGGCTACAGTAACTCAGATAATCACTCTGTACAATTGTAGTGAGCAGAATAGCATCTCAGACAGTGGGGATTTCTTTAAGACTGCAAGGGAAGCTCAGCTTCCCCTATAATGTCAAAAAAATAATGGTCAAATATGTACTATTGTGTAAACAATTTATTGACTAAAAATGCGTTAGAACACGTTCATCTCGAAGACGAGTTCGTTCAGAATCAGCTACATTACATATAGCAGGTCGGCTGACTCGATTTACTTCTCATACATTCCCGTAGCGTCAGTGCATTTCCCTGTTGAAGCCGAGCGTCCATTGACTTCAATGGGGCTGCTCTGAACAGTTTTTTCAGTGCTCGAAAATAGACGGTCATTGGATAAATGCTGCGATTATGTCCCGCCCACGGACGCTCAGCGTCTCTGGGGGTGAATGAGGAGTGGGCTGGCCCGGACTCCGGGCTTCCGCGTGATGATTGGAGGATCTGTCGAAAGACTGCATCTCCTTTTGATTGACAGCGAATCTGTACTATAAGAAGTCACTGAAGCTATTTCGCGCTCAGTCGCATCGTGGATTTCTCAAGTGTAGTCGAAAGACAAACTGCTGCAACCTATTTCTTTATATTTGTTTGGCGAAATTGCTAGTCAATTTGCATAATACATTTCACACAATTATACACCACATTCCTTGTTTCAGTTTTACCAAGTTTAATACATTTTGTTTTAGAGCGTTCGTTCATTCGTTCGTTCGTTCATTCATTCATTCATACAGTAGGCTAGGCTAGCGTCGTACGGGTGAAACTGCGCACGATGGCAGACGGTACTAATATTGTCGACCTGATTTTGGCGAAGCCATTTGAAAGTCTTCCTTACGAGGAAAAAATTAGAATTAAACAGCAGGGCAGATCAACACCTAAGATTGATTTAGTGCAAAAAAATAGGGTAAATAAGTTTATAATGTAGGCCGAAAATGAGCTTCCCCTCTTTGAAAGACCAGCAGCCGCCACTGATCTCAGAATGCACAACTCAAACCTAAAAAGGCAGATGGGCTACAACAAGACCACATCGGGAACTTTATTAGGACCATAGTGTTCCTAAAAAAGGGCTCTGTGAGTGTACTTTTATTCATATTTAGGGTTGCCAACTCCAAAGTTAAAGTTGGCAACCATTTTGTTTTTTTAAATAACTATGAGATTTAGCCTTCAGCTTTGTTTGAGTTGCTGGGAAATTAACAGATATGGCATCGCAAATTTCCATTACATAAATAACATAATATTCTTTTCCAGTGATGGCTCATTACGCTCTGATGTCCTGACACAATAGCACAAGAGTGCAGGACTAATTCCCAGGCTCCTTCTATGATAGCACTAAAGATCACAGCATAGAGCTGACCGCTTAATTACTCAAGTAACAGATACTCATCTCTATTAAAACTGAGGAAGCAAACCAAAAAATTTCCTATTACCGAAATCCAGACATTGAATTCTCAAAGGCACAGAAGACAGAGCTGTGGTCTCAGCATTAATTCTGGTAGTCAGGCTTAGAGATATCTCAGAATACTGGCTTACTCTTCATTAATCCTTTATTTCTCTTTCCCGGGCTCAATGTCAGAGCAATTACATCCCATAATATGCTACTTTATCCCTAAAGATACTGTAGAGTTATTGCTATGGCAACTGTGATGGAACATCGGCTTTGATAGGATAATTTTTTCAGTTTTTCCACAAGCAATATTACCATGTCAAGTATTTAAACATCATGGTTGCATTGATTGTACTGCCTTTAATATATTCTGATTTAAATGAAAAATGCAATGCAGTATACACGCAGCATGCAAATGACTTACCATAATGAGAAACTAATCAGAATCACCATTGACAATAATTAATAAACCATTAATTATTTCAATGTGCTTTTGTATCAGAGAACTGCAAACACTTAAGTTCATTGTACTCACCAACAACAGCAAGGTTATGTTCAGATCCGCATGCAATCTGCAAGAACAGAGAGAAATCAATAACAAAACATCAATCAAACTCCTGTCACCTGCTCTGATCACAACACCAGCACAATAATCACTGACAGACAAGTGATTCATTACCGAGATGCCTAGAAACTGCCCTGCTCGTAGTTTAAAACAGTTAATGGTGAGTTAAAATCATGTCAAAATTACTGTAATTACAAGATTCCGATTTGTAAAAAGTGGTAGGTCAAATCTACGTAGAATTCTTCGTAGAATGAACCAATATGGCAGCGACCACAACAGTTAAAATGTAGTGAACACATATTTCAGGTTGATATGCCACTGTATTATGCTGTTGTTCAATGGAGCACATCTTTTGGTTCTTAAACATTTTGCAAGAACATATAGAGTTGAATTATTATAGTGATAAATATTTTTCCATTTCAACAACAAAAGCTGTTTTGGCATTATCCATGTTGCCATAGAAACAAATAATTTGAGGTCCCAGGACTTGACCAGCTCTGAGTAGAATCTCAGAGTTGCCCTCTCATAATTGCAGTAATTCTGACATGACGTGAACGCAGCAAAAACTACAGTAAAGTTACTCTTTTGAAAAAGTAGTTAGCTTCACTAAAAGCTACTAGGGGGCCGTTCAGACTGAATGCATTCTTGCGCTAAAAAAGCTAGATGGTGCAACGAATAGAACAGAAGTGCCTCTATATGTGTTTTTAAACGTTGAAGTTCTTGTTAACTTGACATGGTGTCTAAAAACTGTAGTGCTCCAGCACGTGATGCTGAAGTAGACGCGGTGCATTTTATTTTTTCCATCCAAGCAAATTTTACAAGATTTACAAGAACAAATTGGATTTTCCCAATGCTAGGCTACATATGAGAGAGAGAACCATTCAGGAGGATCCAATTAGCTAGAATGGATCAGACCTTTCAAAAAAGGACTGACTAAAGCTGCGTTAGCCAACAACACGTCATGCTACGAGTGTTAATGGGAAAGTGACGGGTTGTTCAGACCAAACAGCTAAAACAAGCTAAATATATTATATAATACACAACTAGTAAAATAAAATGCAGATGTCTTGAGGCACCCTTTGAAAAGTTGACAGGGCATCTAAAAAAATGTGGTGCTCACCTCAACAAAAAATAAATAAAACCCAGCAAAACATGGAGAAACAGTCAAAGACATCCACGTAGCGTGATGTGAACGGCCCCAGGTAGTTGTTTTTGAAAACAACAGATGTACTGTCATGCTACTGAAAATTTTTGTCATGTTAGTACGACTGCTACTTTTAGTTAGTTGCTTCTCAACACTGCACTCTCCATCCATGTAACTCAAGCTGGGATGCCTGAATCGAACATTCCCTGCTGGGAAGCAGTGATAAAGATTCAGTTTAGGGGTTGGGGAGGGGTGATTTACACATACTGCTGTCCAGAGATGCTTTCTGAACTCAAAAATAGCATAAACACACAACCAGCCCTGATGTTGGAGCCATATGTCCGTTTCCATGGCGACCCGTGAGGATGCGAGTGGATGATCGGGCGTCTCTGGTCGGTTTATTAATGTCTGGTGATTAGAGCTCATTACACTGAGGAAATGGGCAGCTAGGGGATATAAACAACGCTAATGCTCTCGGCCGGAGCTGGGAGGACACCGTCCACACATACACACTCATATTAGTGTAAATTATCCTAATGCATCACAGGATATGCCAGCAGAGCTGGCCCTGAATGTACATCAAAACTTCTCTTGTTTCATGGTTGGTTGAATATTGTAAAAGTTGAAACTACAACTAAAGTTGTCTTGGCATTACACCATTTCTACACTGGTATCAACCAACTGTAATGTTTCTGACTTTTTCTGTTTTCAACGTAAATCCATTGCTGTTAAAACTATATTGGCATGGCTAGTTTAGGATAGTGAAATAATTGGCAACAATAGCATATACTGTACGTATATGGTTAAAAACTAAATATAATTGATATAAGCAGGCTAGAGACCAGAATCATCACGTACTAGCTTTGAATTTCAAAAGTTAAAATAGATCAATTCAATTCATGGCAATCAGTTCAAACATAATATTTGTGAATCTATTTTTTATTTCAGACAGCTGGGGGAATAAAGTAAAGAAGTAGCTGTTTTATACTTTAAAAAATATATAGAAACGCAGTGTCCGTAAAAGCGTGTATTGTGAGGCATCGCAACGCATCAGGCACTTCCAGTGTAGTTTTGACATGTTGTAGAAGTCTGCACAGGCTTTAAACTTAAACCCGACCAGTACATGAGACCACGTGACCCGACCCGAAATCACTCATTCTATTTACAATTTCTTCTTCAAGTAAGAATCGGAGCAATAGGCTGTATTTTATGTAAGAATCATAGGCAACAATTGTAGTGTAAACGTCTAAAATTCGAACTCCAGAGCTGGGAAAAAAAACTTTGGCTTCACATTGCTCAAGCGTCAAAACTGTGCTTGGCGCAGAGCAATCTGGAATCATGTGTAACAATGTAATGCAAATGCAAGTACTCTTTGCAACCTGAATTTTGTTCAGAATGTCGAATCTTTGCAAAACCTGTGCTAAAAACAAGCTAGACACAGTGCAGCGAATTAAACAAAATGCAGGTGTCTCAACATGGATTCTGAAACTAGAGGTTCTTTTTAACTTGATGAGTCTTGACACACCATTGATACAGTGTCAGATCTTTCATCAACTAATAGTCAAAGTACAAAGGAAGATCCTTCAAGGCAGATACAAACAAAAACTAAATATAAAAGCAAAACAAACGCTCCTGTCAGACACAACAAAGAGAATTTGTCCTGATTCATTCTGATTTTCTCGCCATCACCATCAAAACAACTCCTTCACCATCCCACCCAAATGAACCTAGCTGACCCCACACCACACAAAAACAGCACACAGCCAGTCAAAACTGCTTTTGGTCAGCAGGCAGGGGGGGCTGTCACTCTGCTGCAGAACACATCACATAAATGATGATGGACACTGCAATATGAAGACTAACCCTTGTTTCGCAGACTCTTGACAATCAGTATGAAGTCTGGTCCACTTCGCAGTTTATTGTGGGCAAGAACCACTGAATGTGACAGGAAAAGACTGTCTAACGGACATGTAAAGCAACCAACTAGAGTTTGTTTGGTGCCACTGTGCCTATATGTGCCATATACAGATTTATTAATTCAAGTTGATATATAATTTCTCAATACTGTATGACCACAGGCTAGACATGAGCTTCATCAGAGGGGAAGTCTTAATAGCACACATGTCATATGGACTACTTTTATGATTTGTTTGTTATGGTAATTTTGGGGATTTTCTGACATTTTAGAGCTTGAAAGACATGGTCACTTTGAATTGTCATTGTATTGAATAAGCAGTGTAAAAATGTGTTAACTTTAGTGTTCCACTGAAAATATAACAGCATAGGGGTTTGGAAGAACATAATTTTATATTATTATATTATAATTATAATAACAGAATTTTAACTTTTGGGTGAACAACCTTTAAATGAAACAATGAAAACAATAAAACCTTAACTGGCCTCAGGTAAAGGCAATAAAGCTAACGATAAAGGATGATGGATCTTTTTCAAATGCACATTTAGAAAACCAATGCATCAGCAATGATGAGTGTCAACAGTAGGACCATAACATTGAAATATATTTCCGCACGGTTACTTTTACTAGGCGTCCTTGACAGGCAAAGAGCTAAAGGTAATATAACGTGTCATTATTACAGGGGTCCCGTTACAGTTGAGAGCAGATTTGTGGGGGTCAAACGGTTCACCATTTTCTTCTCCTATGGGGACTGTTCATGTTGACTTGTGATGGTGGTAACCAAGTGTGCCGCACAAGCCCTCAAAAGTGAAGCCAAAACGTCTTGGTCGCCCCCCCGGTGACTGGTCCTAGTATAGGTCATAAACCCCGCCTCCCCATGTTATTCAATGGGACATGAGACCAACAAAACAATTAAATTACACTTCACATATCTTTTTTCCAAAGATAGTTTCTGTCATTTACTGTATTTTCTATCACGTTGATGTAATTTCAAGTGTTTGTTTTCAAAATCATTTTGTTTTTAGTTATTTGATGCTATAAAAACGTTGCTGTGATGATTGACAGCTGTGATTGACAGGTTCTCTGAGCGAAGTAGTCACTGAAGCACCAACTGACTTTTTTTCAGGATCTTCGGAGGACTGAGGAGATTGGAGCTTTAAATTTAATATCTTAATTTCTATAATTAATTATTTCACACCGTCATAAGTCAAAAGTGCAGGGGTGTGTGCTTGCGATTGATTCAGCGAGAGTGAGGGCGGGGCCTTGATTTTGCAGCTTTACTTCCTGCTCACTACTGCGCAGGTCTGGTCCCGAAATCGCAACTGCGCAGACTCAAGTTCCAAGATGTCAGCGCCATATCGGGACACTGGCGGCTTCAGTTCTCATCAATGGAAAAAGAGCGAAGGGGCGTCGTCCATCTTTTTTTACAGTCTATGGTGGTAACCCAGTGCTGGTCAACTGATGGCAGCACAGATTCATCAGTGCCCTTTGAAAGTTACAATCCATTCTACAACTAAAGTTAGATAGATGAGCATGTGGCTAAATAATATAAAATACTGGCAGAGCTGCAATGTTTATCAAAACAGTAGTACGTTAGTCCCATAACTATGTTGCATGTAGATTAAATACTATTATTTTCATACATTTCAATATTGTATTTCAAGACGTGTTGTGCCAGGTTTGACATCAAGGACATCAAACATCATTGGTTCTTGGGTGTCTCGTGACCATTTCTCATTATTTGAATGTACAGAATTGCAAGAGCTGAGAGCTATATTGGACGTGACAATTTTCAGAGAATAACGATTTTCAGTCTGTTCCTTACACAAAGTTATCATATGACTTTAGATCAGGAATGTGGGTCAATGATATGATGCTCATTCTTTGTCCAAATCTATTAAGTTATTCAAGAATTTATTAAAAACACAATTCAGTCAAAACAATTACTTGACTACTAATCTACTACGATAAAAAGGTTTTAAAATTCAAAAGAGTTTAGTCAAAATCATCTAAATGGTGTAACCGTCCAGAGAAAGTAAAAAAGAAATACGTTTCATTAAAGAAGAAATTCTTTAAAAAAAAGAAAAAGATGGCATAGCCAGTTCTGAAAAATATTTTATTTCTAAAAAATTATAAATTAATGTTTATATATAATAGATATCTATAGCTATATATATAGCTATATATATAGCTATATATATATATATTTTATTTTTACTTTTATAACCAACATCCAGGCAGTCAATTGTTTAATGTGACAAAAAAAAAAAAAAAAACCTTTACATCCTCATGACTGTTTTTAATTTTTTTCAAAATCAAATATTTTTGCATTTTGGTGAAAATGCTAATTTTGTTCATGTCAAATGGGAGGAACCCTATAAGAAACTTCATTAATATTCATCACTGAAAAATTCATTACATTTGTCAAAAAATATTTTTACATAGAAAATATAATAGAAAACTTTTTTTTTTATTAAGTTGTGTATTCTCTTAAATTGTGTGTACATTCTATATAGATCACATACTGTAGATTACATTTCATTATACGTACTTAACAGCTGTGCTTTAACCTAGATTTGTAAAATATTTCATATGAGAGAGAGAACCATTCAGGAGGAACCAATTCGCTAGAATGGATCAGACTTTTTTTAAAAAGGACTGACTAAAGCTGCGTTAGCCAACAAAGCGTCATGCTACGCATGTTAATGGGAAAGTCCCATTGGACTACTTTTACACTTTTTTTTTTTTTAATTAAGTCATTTAAGGAATTGTTAAGTCTAATATTGGGAGTTCAGCTTAGTCATTTTTATTGTTTCATCTACCCATAGGAAATCTTTGGGTCTGGAGCCACTAGAGAATTCAACTGCTCTATGATTAGCCAATAAGGTTTTAGGGGGGTGAGGACTATGATTTAACAATGGATTTGAAGTCTAAAAAATATAGTTACAGAATACAGATGGTTAAATAAACACAGGAGTACACTTTGTGGTTCTTACATCTTTTAAATAAATGAACACATAATGACTAACACATTACAAAGAAAACACAGACTGTCCATTTAACCAGTCACATCCAGTCATACAAAATGCACGTAGGTCATTTTCATGCCCCCTTCATTATGTTTTAATATGCTGATTAATTTTTAAAGATGGAAATTATATTAGTTGTTTTTCTTATATCAAAATATCCAAAGTAAACATACTAGTGAATTTTAAATGGACTTTGACATTTATTTTTCAGGTTCTAAAATAAAAAAACTGGACATGTATTAAGGAATTTTCCTTTATTTCTTCATTTCTCTAAAATATTTTGTTTTTTCAAGCAAAACATGTTTTCTTGGAAATATTATTTTGAAATGTAATTATTTCGTACATTAATATCCTTTCCATCCCGTTAGTCTTTTATAATTTCTCTTTAAATGACAAAAACATCAAAATGAAATAATTCTCCAGGAAGTGACATCATTTTGATGGGAAAACAACAGCACAAAATGGTCTGCACATGGTAAATGGTTTGCACTTATATAGCATTTTTAAACTTAGCGGTATTCAAAGCGCTTTACACTGTGACTCATTCACACACACATTCACACACCAATGACGGCAGAGCTTAGGGTAAGGTGCTATCCTGCCATTGGTAGCAACTTCGGGTTCATTGTCTTGCCCAAGGACACTTTGGCATGTGCAGTCATGTGGGCCAGGAATCGAACCACCAAGCTTAAGCTTCCCTTTACAATTTCAGAGAAATTCCCTCAAGCCTCGGGCAAAGTCTTTCTTTCAACAGAAGATCAGCTCTGAAACGTTATATTCCACATGTCATCGACTAAAGACTAAATGTGTCCTCGGACCCCACTACACTTTCTCTCAAAGTGTTAGTGTTCATTATATAGGATAACATCGCCTTTACTGTCCTAGTTTGCAATCATAAACCTACGGCACGTGTACGGGTCGCCTGGTGGCAGAACATTGTAGTATCAGCAGCTTTCGAGGATTAAATCTGACATGAGGTGCATTGACCAGAAGATGGAAAATAAGAGAATGCACAAAACAAAGTCAAACAAGGAGATCTGACATAAAGGAATATGTTTATCAGCCGTGACAATGTTTGGACAGACAATGTGTCTCTCTTTTGAACATAATGGAATATTCCCATTTGAAATCCTTTCTTCCGTGGAACACCAAAAGAGGCTGTCAAGCTCCAAAAAGGACAAAACAAAAGCACTTTGAAAGCATCAGAAAAGTACTCCATATTACTTGTGGGCTTCATTCCAAGCCTTGTTTGGGGAAAACACTTAAGATTTAAAGGAATAGTTTATCCAAAAATGAAAATTCTCTCAACATTTACTCACCCTAATGAGATCCAAGATGTTAATGACTTGTTTTTTTTATTTTTAGAAGAATCTCTCATCCCTGTAGGTCCATATAATGAAACTGAATGGTGCCCAGAACTTTGAAGGTCCAAAAAGCATATAAAGGCAGCATAAAAGTAATCCATATAACTTCAGTTGTTAAATCCATATCTTTAGAAAGCAATATCCTAAAAAATACTTTTTTACTATAAATTCTCCTCCCTGCCCAGTAGGTGGTGATATGCACTAAGAATGTGAATCGCCAATAAACAAAAAATAAGAAAGTGAAAGTGTAGATTTATAGTAAAAAAAGGACTATTTACTTTAATTACTTAGCTTGGACATTCTATTATATAGGTCTCCTTATGTGTAACATGGAAGAAAGAAAGTCATACTGGTTTCGAAAGTCATGATGAAGGTAAATAATGACAGAACTTTTATTTTTGGATGAACCATTCCTTTGGAGAAAAATAAATAAATGCAAAAAACATGAATGCCACTGTCTATTTTTTTCTCGTTTCACTATTCCTACACTTTGCTTTCTCTTGTTGTTGTATGTCCACACAATTTTTTTTTTGTTTGTTTCTAAAGGGGGTCTTTAATTTCAAGGATCAGTGATGCATAAAACATATAAAAGCTGTGACTGAGTATAAAATACTGTGCCGTTGAATCATGCGTGCGCACACACACACACACACACACACACACACACACGCTGCATTCTCTAAGGTAAGTGATAACCTTCAATTCAAATTAAAGCTTTGTTTCTAGGCAGGATGTGAGAAAGAATTGTGGCCATGTACAGAGTGCTTTCGCCCCCTGTTGGAAAACAATTGACATTGCAATCTCTTGGCTATCAGCAAAGAGCATTATGCTGCATTCCATTCAACTGGCAAAGTCAGAATTTCCAACTTCCTACAAGGAAAAGTGTAATGGAATGCCCCTTGAAGTCAGACTTCCAATCTGAGACTCGTGCAGAAACCTTCCACTCCAATTTCGCAGATACAGGTGCATGACGTCATACACGTTATAAAATTTTGTTTAACATCATGTTATAACATTCATAAAATGGACAGCTCTTGCACTAAATTCTGATTGTATGAGCCAGGTTAGAAGTCAAATAGCCGATATAATAGCCAAATAATGAACTATATTACTTGAGTTTCATTTGAAAAAACTATAACCCACGAGTTTGTTTACAAGGTCAGGATACACTTTATGGCTGGTAAAATCACTTTAAAACACTGTCTCTCATGGCTATTTGCTTTATTGTAGTACATAGTTTGTCTATCAAAGTATTTGGCTGAAATCGTACCTGTGTTGCACCAAATAAGGTATTAATCTCAACAGGGCTGTTTGCAGATGGGTCAGTGATTTTTGAACCTTCTGGGCCCTGACTGCTCACTGCCGCTTGCCCTAGTTGTCCATAATTAGCTCTGCCCCATGTAAAGACCCGTCCACTCTCTGTAAATGACAGGCATATAGCTGAAACAGTGATATATTGCTAACTGCATCACAATCTACTGAAAAGCCAATCAGCATCAAAAGTCATAAATAAAGAACATATGTGTATCACTCACCCGTTTGTGCGACAAGGTGTGTCCAGCCGCTGTAAATGTCAGTCACTCTCTCCCCCTGCAGCAATGATTTATCTAAAACCACAGGAAGCGGCAGGAAAGGGTTCTCACTGTTTAGCTGACCATGTTTATTGCTGCCCCAGAGGAAAACATCACCCATGACTGTGAAGATATGACAAAGACACAATCTTTCCAGTAGAACTGCAAGATCTTTTTGATCAGAAAGAAGGAAAGGCAGACAGAAAGATGGATGGATAGAATGATAGACAGACAGTCAGACAGATAGAACAAAAGGCAGACTGACAGACGAAAAGCAGTTAGATGACAGATAGATAGACAGACAGAAAAATAGACGGACAAACACACAGATGATTGACAGACAGACAGACAGACATAGATAAATGAAAAGTAGTTAGATGGCAGGCAGAGAGACAGACAGATGGACGGATAGACGGACAGATAAATAAAAAGCAGTTAGATGACAGGCAAGCAGGCAGACAGACATATAGATAGATAAATGAAAAGCAGTTAGATGACAGACAGACAGACAGACAAAGGAAAAGCAGTTTGATGACACACAGACAGAAAAACAAACAGACAGACAGATCAAACAAATCACCTGTCAAACAAATGCAATGGGCGGAGCCTGCAACAACCTTTTTTGGGGTCACATGATTGAGCCCTGCAGATTCGATGAGAGAGGTCAGCAGAAACGCTACATATAAATAACGGCATTCAATGAAATATATCAATTAAAACAGACTGATGTAAACCAACTAAATTCATAGCAGTGTTAATTTACACAAGATCTGATGTATCGCTGTGTGAAACTGCTTCAGCTTTAAGAATGAGTGTGACTGTGTGTGTGTGTTACCCGGGACAAGGCAAGGCTCCTTAGAGGTCAAGTGTGCAGGCACAGGTTGGGGACTCAAAGTTCTCTTGGCGTGACTAGACAAGCCTGTTCCCCACTGATACACATGACCTGATGCTTCAGATGCACATACACAAAACACAAGTTTAAATATACAGTAGATATTATATATACACTGAGAAAGGGAAATAATAGTTTGTGAATTAGAGTAAGACAGAAAGAAAATGTTACAAAATACAATTTTCATTCATATCAGTAGGGATGGGAATTGTACGGAATTTAAAGATTATGTTTACGACTGTGACTCGTCTTTAACTACACATTGTCAAATCAACAACCATCCAGTAATTACTCTGAATTCGTGGTTCAAAATGGACATGACATGGGGTTCATTCAGTTTTGATTTACTAAATAGAATGGGCTGATAAAGTTATTCGATTGGTAGGAAACGCTGTATGTTTTCTAGATTCAAAAGAATCAACTCATAAGAGTCATTTGTTCGGGAATCAGACTATACTGGCCACACTGTATGTTTCACAATTATGATTCATCAGCGATGATGCAGTGCCGATGGGTGGTAGCAGGAAAAAACGCCTTTTAGCACAGTGTCCCATCCGCATTGGGTGAAGAATGTATGTTTGGGAATGGGGTGGTATGGGGTAAAACAATTGATTTTTCGATGCATCGCAATCTTGAACGGCACTAATATTGATTCTTAAATCACAAGATCGATATGAGTAAATCACTTGAATATGCAACCATATTTTGCACTAAGCAACTAAAAATATACTACAATTTAACATTTCATATAATCACATATAGTAAAGAATCCATGCAACGCCTCTCATTAGGGTGCGCTCAACCAAAAATATGTACACCAATGCGCTGTTTACTCCCAAAAATAGTAGGCCTATATTTAAAAAAAAAAATCAGACAAAGCAAGAAAACTGCAATTACATGAGATTTAAAATAATCCAATTATTTTCTGCTATGACATAAAACTGTGAAGAGGCATGCGAACAAAACACTTGTGTTCATTGGATAAGCCGATAAGAACGCCGGTAAAGATGTCAAATTCAGGGTAATGGGCAAAAATCTACACGTGACGATCAGTTTATTCTTAAGCTGTTTATGACCGCACAACGATAAAGGAAAGCCGTTTAATGCGTTTATATGACCACACAAGTTGTCGGCTTAAGCATAGTCGTGTAAGAATGAGCATGTAAATGTGCTCACTGACACACTGAACTGCTAGTATTCTTAAAGAGACAGTACCACTTATCTAATCAAATTAAAATGGGAATCAAAAGCTTATGAATCAGAATCGAATCGCAAAATCTGTATCAATACCCAGCCCTATTTGGGAATCATTAACAGAGCCCAATGTCATGAAAATTATTTGGTTCCGGTATTTTTATTTTGGAACATGTTACGAATAAGAACAGTTTCTCAATGCCCAACTCTACATATTATCACAAAATGGATTCAATTAAGTGATTTTTCTATTTTAACTAAAAAGAAAAATGTTTCCTCAAAATTCATAATTTCAAAACAGCTGTCTGAAACTTGACCTGCCCTTGGTCTGTCACTAGTTGTAATACCTGCACTTGCTAATGCATGTCTGAGACCCGCGGCCACACAAGTTACTGGCTCACTCAGGGCCTGCAAGCAAAACAGACAAGCATGTTAAAGCATTACAACCCACATAGATACAATCAAATACTCTAGCAATACAGTTAAAGTCTCAAGGCTGAATACATAATCTTCTTCCCACCTTCACGTGTAGAGGTTCTGCTGTGTGTGTTATCTGTGATGAGATGCCCAGCTGTCCGAAAGAATTAGAGCCGCATGACATAACATGACCATCATCTGACATACACAGATCAGATATCAGTCATTCAACTTTGAATCAAATGATAGGCAGCACAGCATAACCATTCTAAAATCATTTCAGCACAGTTGGTACATTTACATAATGCGTTTTAGTCACTCACTCACCTGTGAGGATAAGTGAGAAGTCCCAGCCACAGGACACTTGTTGAACTCTCCTGAACCCAGGTAAGGGGCAAGGTTGAAAGGTTATGACCTCTGAGGTGTGACTAAGTCCTAGCTGACCTTTATGGTTCTGTCCACACATCAACAATTCACCTGAATCTAGAGAGAGACCATGTTGTTGTCATACTTCTTTTTGGCCACTAGAGGGGGCGTGTGTCTACAAACAAAAGGTAAACAAATTCCCGGAGACAGTTCGAAGAATATTTCACTAATTCCTGCGACGAGCAATTTCAGAGTGTTAGAATTAAAATATATGGTTATTTTAGTTGTACAATAGGTCATCTAACCAGTGATGAGTGCAGAATGACCGCCTCCTCCAGTTATACAGCGGATCTGTCCTGTCGGCTGTCCGCCTTCTGCACTACGCGGCTCGGCTTGATCCTCCGTGTGTCCCTGTCCGAGCTGCCCGTAACTGTTGGCTCCCTGTGGAAACGAATAAGCAAAAGAACCGACGAAATCTGATTTTTAAAAGAAACAATGTATGATTGCATGTATTAATTTCCATTGTGAATTTATAAAAGTCGTGCATTCTCGTGGACAGATCTGGTTAAAATATCCCGGGTTTCTAAACGGCAGAAATGTCAGTTTAGTATAATGGAAAGTAAACAAAACTTACCCACGTGTACAGTACACATTTTGAAAGCTGAGTTTCTTCCATCAGTTTTGGAGAGCGCAGTTTGATGACATCGCCACAAATGCATGTAAAACGTCACTTTCAGGAGTTTAGAAATATATGTTGGTAGAAAGGCAGTTAGCATGAAGAAATTGCCTGGTCCACTGTTTCTAGTATAAATAATAATTCTCCTATTTTTCACCTCACTTTTATATTTTTTGCTTAAAGATATTGAAAGTCTCTGGACCGTCGTTATTAATGTGTAAATTAATGTCCAGACCGCTGGCAATGTAGCACGTTGATGAGGTTGACATCACATGATACCTGTTACTTTTCTCAGCGCTGTTCAGGATGGACCAATCACAGTCGAATGTTTCTATTAACGCAGGTATTTGTAAAAATCTTTTGTTAGATTGTTAGATTGCTGGTGCTGACCGCGTTTGGTTTTCAGACAGGTACCAATCCTACTATTAAAAGATTATAAAATACACTTACCGATGCACAAACGATTCGAACGCGGCTTAAAGTTGTACTCAATATTATTTGGAAAATGCTATTTTGGATTTATACTGACACATAGCGGCATGGATACAGCATCATTGTAGAAATTCACCAGGATTAATTTAATCCCTGAGTAAAAGTGTCCAATAACAGAGTTACTACTGAAATTAAGTGTATTCGGCTGCTCATGTGATCCTAACATGGCAGCCCCCATGAGGGGACCCTCTCCATGTAGAATAAAACAGCTTTTATTAGGTTACTGATATTGAGTCATCGTCTCACATGAGTGGTCATGATTTTATACATATGTTTGAAAATCAATGCTCATTTTGTTGTAAGTAAAACTTTGTAAATTAAGAATAAATTACTGTGAACACCTTTATTAAAGGATTTGATTTTCTGAGCAGCCACACGCCTTCTATTTTTATACAGAAGAAAAAAGTTATTAAAGTAATTTGCTGCGAAATTACAATTCCATTGCACTCTTTTTTCTATCTTATAATTATAATAAATAAGTGACAATTTTAACGAAACAACCTCTTCTAAATACAACTGAGCCCATTATTCCCACTGTGGGTACCACACACAAAGGAAGGGGGGAAAAAACTGCAGACAAGGTTTTTTTTTTAATATAAAAATAATGTTTTCTTTTTATTAGAAGCATATAAATACTATGTTTAGCAATAAATTCCTCTACATCTTAAACCTGAAATGATAAGTAGACTTATGGTGTAGATTAATTACTCCTGTAGAAGCTAAGTATGTTTTACATTAATTTAAAAATATTCTTCCATGTGCAGTATTTACATGTAATTTTTAATAAGTCAATGTCCATATCCTGTTCTATGCTTGAAGAGAGACATCCATTCACAAATAAGAGAGAGATACACTGTATAATACATTGAATTAGGCTTACAATGATACAAAACTTTTACTTGTTTCATAATACTGTGCACATAGGGGGTAAAAAGATAAATCATATTCTATGTTTTTCTAAAAGACAGTAATAAGGTGCCATACGATGTCAAATTGAAACAAATTACTTAAATGCAAAACTAAAATAGCCAATAGGCCCATATCACCTTATACAGACACCAATTTTGCAGACTAAAAGTCACATGCCTAGCTGGAATTTAATCTTAATCTCTGTGGTCACCTAGCAATACCCTTACCAAGAAGGAAAAGAAAAAAAAACACCACATACAAGCAGTTAGTATAGAACTGCATATTAAACAGAACAAGAAAAATCCAGACTAATAATATCAATAGAAATTAACCAGAGGTTTTAGTTCATTTGGCAGGTACATTTCATCAAGGACAAAACATTTTAGTCATGCCATACATTATTTTGAGAGAGAAGAACGGTGATGAATCAAGTGAACTTAGATTTGTGACAGAAACATGAAGTAGCCATGAAATTGGTTCTTCAGACTCCTAACTGTTTGTTTAACCTGTTGAGTGCATCTCCAATAATGTCCAACTCGTGTCTTAGCTCCTCCACTACACTGTTGATGCTGGTTGTGTCCTTCAGAACGTCCACGCTTTGTGTGTACGGGTTGTAGCGTATCGAGAATGGCCGCTTGATGGTCTTTGCAAACTCCCTAAAATATTTAGATTTACGTATAAGTAATCTGCTATTAAGGATTTAAATATGCAAATATGTTTTCAAATAATCAGTCATTAAATTCACTGTATGAGATTTTATTTTATTTTTACACACCTCATTTTTACTTTTGCTTCCTCAAACGTGTCTGAAACAAAGTAGACATCCTGAAAGGTTGTGATGATGCACTCCTGTTTGCATGTCACATTGGGGTCAAAGGGCAAGATCCTGGAGTTTCCTGATAGTGCATGCTGGAAGAAATAAAAAAGACGTTGAAAAACATGCACTATACATCATGAAGATTTTGTCTTTAAGCAAAGACTTTTATTCCCTTAAAGAGGATCACTACCTTCAGCTCGCTAATGGAGGACAGCAGACCGGCTCCATATGCTCTCAGCTTCCCTTCTTGTTTACAGAGGCCAAACTCCACAGTGAAGAAATAACACTGAAACACATATTGCAGTGATAATATGACACTTTACAATATTACTGTATTCCAATTTTCATACAAGACCAAAAACTAAAAGGCCAAAGGTAAAATTCATTACGTACAGTGGCGAGTTTCTGGATGGAGTCATCACACGCCCCCAGTGATGCAAGACCGATCTCTTGACTAAACTGAGCGAAGCTGGGCTCGGCCAAAAGAGGGACATGTCCTAGCAGCTCATGGCATGTGTCTCTAAATAAACAAATATATGATGTGACCAACAGATTAGTCTAAGAGGTCCTTCATTTAAATGCATATTTGATTATTGCTAACAAGGCTACAGATGGCGTTATATATATATATATATTGTTTGTAGAGTTTTTTTTATACAATCTCAATCCAAAAAAGATGGGACAGTATGAAAAATGCTAATAAAAACAAAAAGGAGTGATCTGTAAATTATATTCACCCTTTGCTAAATTTAAAACACTACAACTACACATTATATTATGTTTTTCCTTATGAATTTAATTGTTTGTTTATGTAGTAATTTCAAATCAGATGATTGCAACACACTCCAAAAAAGTTGAGACGGGGCAATTTAAGTCTAATAACAATTTGACAAGTTAAAATAACAATATATTGTGAAAATGTTAAACAGTGAGGCAATCATGTCGTAGTATATAAGGAGCCTCAAGAACAGCCTAGTCCTTCAAGTGCAAGGATCATTTGAGACAGATGCTTCAGCAAATAATCCAGCACTTTGAGAACAATGTTTCCCAAAGACAAATTGGAAGGATTTTGGGCATTTCACCCTCTGCAGTGCACACTATACTTAAAAGATTCAAGGAATATGATCAAATCTCAGCGCATATAGGGCAAGACGAAAACCAATTCTGAATGTGCGTGATCTCTAATCCCTCAAACATCAATGTCCTAAAAACATAATTAATCTGTAATGGATATCATGAACATGGGTTTGGGATTACTTTAGTAAACCTTTGTTAGTCAACACCACTTGCCAATGCATCCACAGATGTAAGGTAAGACTTTACTATGCAAAGGAGAAGCCATACATCAACACTGTCCAGAAGCGCTGCCGACTTCTTTGTGCTCGGTCTCATCTTAGATGGAAAGTAGAACAGTGGAACCATGTTTTTTGGTCCGATGGGTAAACATTTTAAATAGTTTTTCAAAAACATAGCCCAAAGAGGAAAAGGACCATCCAAGCATTTATTAGCGTCTGGTCCAAAAGCCAGTGTCTGTATGGGCCAGGGGTGTGTCAGTGCCCATGGCATGGGTAACTCACACATCTGTGAGGGCACAATTAATGCAGACAGATATGTAAAAATTTTGGAGCAGCATATACTCTCATCCAGCACCGTCTTTTCCAGGGACTTCCAGCAGGACAACTTCAAACCACATACTGGCCGAATAAGCAGAGAGTGCAGGTGCTAGATTGGCATGCCTGCAGTCCTGATCATCTCCAATTGAGAATGTGTGGTGCATTATGAAGTGCACCATATGGCAAGAAGTCCCCGTACAATTGTGCAGCTGAAGACCTGCATAATGGATGAATGGGGGAAAATTACACTTTTTAAACTTAAACTTGTGTCTTCAGTGCCTAAATGCTTAATAAGTGTTATTAGAAGAAATTGTGATGTTTCACAGTAGTATACACTTCACTTGAGTGTGTTTCAAACATCTGATTTTAAATTACTGTACATTTAAAAAAAACAAAAAAAAAACAAATCACAAGGTAAAACATCATATATTGTGTAGTTGTAGTGCTTTCAATATAGCAAAGGGTGAAAATAATTTACCTATCACTACTTTTTGTTTTTATTAGCATTTTTCATACTGTCCCATCTTTTTCGGAATTGGGGTTGTAGATTATATATATTTTTTATATTTAGATATTTTAGATATACTTTACATAAAATAAATACAGTAATTTTAGATTTATTTTATATAGCTTGTTGTTTTTACAAATAGATGTATAGTTTGAAGCCATGTATAATTACTTTCTGATTCATGATTCGACAGGCTTTCTACAGTCATTGTTAGCCTAATTTCTGTATTGATGGTCGTACCATCGTCATTTAAAGGCCTTACATGTATTGATTTTATACGTTTGAAAATGTCTGATCTCATTAAAATTATGTGACAATGGCCACATTATTGCAAACCAAAATTACGTGCTGTATTACACGTTTGGTTGCTGTTTCCCAGTGAAATGTCCAGCAGAGGGTGCAAAAAGTGAGTGAAATGGTGTCATAATCAGACAAAGTTTTTAAGGTGAATTTTAGATAGAGGTTTAATGAGTAAAATGTACATCCCTAACGTAAAACTTTTGCCTGAACCTAAACAATAGTTTTCAAACAGCAAATGAGAGGTTAAAAAAATAAAAGGTTAACCTAATCCTAACCGATACAGTTTTAAAAGCAAATGTGACATGAAAAACATTTCTGAAGCAACCACTTCATTTTGTGTCACTTCTATGACACTTTCGGCTCACGTGTCAGCTTGTGTACTTGACTGGGGTCAAGACTCGGACTGAGTTTAGAATTGCATACTACCCATCCTACTCGTACTACTTCAGCCATATCTGTCTATGGAAGAAATATTAAAAGTACTATGGTAGTATGCAATTCTGAACTCAGCATCGGTCTTCCAAGTCCAAAGTCCAACACTCTACAACACTCACACTAGATGTGAGCTAGAGCAGGATCATTGCAATAAGTGTGTAAATGTACTATAGGTATGTCTGTAATACAAGTGTAAAAATGTATAGTTTTTCAAATGATGCGTTAGCGTAAAAGTGTTTCAATATCATATCATAGCAATGTGTGAGTGAAAGAGTGAAAAATAAGTGTTTACAAAGTCATAATCAGCCATTTAACTCGTGATTTTTGTGAAAGTGAATAAAACACACAGTTGATGTAGCACCTCTAGTATTCATTTCACCAGGAAACTGCGGCAAAAGTAGAATGAGGCACTTATACTGAGTTTGCAAGAATGTATAATTCTAGTAGACTACTGTATGTTGGTTTGATAATATTAAATTGTTAGTGTACTTACGGCTCAGGTGTGTAGAGGGGGTCAGAGCTGTGTCTGACATACTGAGTACAGTGAAACACACGGAAGGCTAAACCTGCCAGGAAGTCTCGTGGGGAGAGATATCTTGCCACAGGCCTGATGGTGAAGCCAGAACGCTCTGAAACCAATGTTATAAAGTGAATATAAATCATACACACACTGTAACCTATCTGTTGATTTGTCAGTCCCTTTTCTCACCTTTGAGGAAGCGTGAGACATCTTCCAGCTGTGGGATGTTGTCCTCGCGAAAGTCACAGTGTTTGGTGAGCAGTGGTAGGTTCTTCAGGTACTCACGACAGGCGTGCGAGGGGTAGAGTATATTCAGCTCTCTAAACACAACTCCCCATGTTTTCACCTCCTCCTCTGTGAACTCAATGCGGGGAATTGGATCTCCACTATGGAGGCAAAACTTTCATTAGACTTTATGAAAAAACATACTATTTTTTAAATAGTATTTTATTAAAAAAAGTATGAAAAGTAAGCCATGGGTTCAATTCCCATGGAACACACACTTATAAAATATACTGTAGGCCTACTAGTAGGCAGTGTTGGGTAGTAACGGATTACATGTACATTATGTAACCAGATTACAAAAATCAAGTACTTGTAATTGGATTAAATGACATTTTGAAATACTTGTTATCAGACTACAGGTACTTTTTTATAGATTACATGATTACATATTAACAAGGCAATGCCGTAAATTGTTAATTCATTGATAATTTTCATATCAATACCATCATATTCTTACCCTGAAGTGCAGAGATGAACATTTTGAGCATGTGCTCCTTTTATGCAACAAGTAGTAAGTATTAAAAGTTTTGAGCTGTTAGCTTTTAACCTAGCAATACTATTGCTGTTGATTTCAGGTTCATTGAATGCACTTGATATATTTTTTAATAAATATATTATTTCTTACTACCACACCAATGTCATTGCTGTTGATTCTTGGGATGCACCGATACCACTTTTTCTCTTCCGATCCGATTCCGATATCAGAAATCTCAGTATAAGCAGATACCAATCCCGATCCGATACCAGTGTTGTTTTTTGCTAAATAAGTTTAGAATATCTTTACATTATTGTGTGGATCTAATTGGGAGTACTCTTTAATATGTAAAGAAACACAAACCTCTAACTACACATTATTTCAATAAATATATAGCTGGTCTTCAAGTGGCTTTGAATAAAATGCATGAGTCAAATAAAGTAGTTAATTGTGTTTTAATGGTTCTATTATGTCATTTTTTGAGCTTGACAGTAACGAACATGACTAACACACAGTATCGGATTTGGATCTGGCTCGTTGGACCGATACCCGATCCGTTTGAAAATGTCAGTATTGGAGCTGATACCGATCCAGGTATCGGATCAGTGCATCCCTAGTTCATTTTATAGCCATTCATTTTCTTTCTTTTATGATCATTTTATGTTGATTTTATGATCATTAATGTTTGTAATGCTGCTATGGTTTTATACACTTAAAATGAACTTGATGTCTCAGTGTTTTGAATTATAAACTTGGCATGCGTGTCACTGCTGTTAGATTAAATTTTTTCATTCATGTAACATTTAATTAACTTTTAAAAAATTTAATCAGTACCTGATTACAATTCACAAGTAATCCACCCAGCACAGCTAGTAGGCTAAATAAATACCGGTACCATAAAGTACTCTGAAAAATGCACATGCCAAATGCATAAATATGAAATATTGTACTCTAAATACTCACTATTTGTAGCTCATGGCCAAGTCTGCAAAGTACTTTCTCCTTTTGCGATAGACGTTGTCCTTGAAACCCTGTTGAAACAGAATGGAGCAGTCAGTGACAAGCGACGACATCATACTGACGATTATCTAATGTAGATTACGATAAAATGCCACTCTTACAGGGTGATCGGCATCTAGGTCTGATCCATACATCAGCACACGGTTTGCACATTTATCCAGATCGGAAATTTTCTTTGGGAACCACGGCACGTTCTCCATCTCTGCAAAAAGTTTGCAAATATGTCGAATGTTTAGTATTTTTATTTTAATAATAAAAAGACTATTTTGTTTCAAATAACTTCACATTTGACCAATAAAATAAATAAAATGTAAAATCAATGTACCACTTTCTTCTGGCAAGCGGTTGTCCAGTGCGTCCATCTCAAGCACGTTTACGTGTTTCCTCAGCAACTGAATGATCTGGTGCAGCTGTTCACGGTTACTATCACAGTCCACGAAGATCTCAAATTCCGAGTTACGTCTTTTGGATTTTCTCGACTCAATGTGTACAAGGTTGACGTGGTTTTCCTGTTGTTTTATAAATTATTGTTAATGAACAACATACGTAAACTCTATACTCAACTCGAAACTCAACAATAAAACAATTTGGGGCCTGGGTTGCTCAGTGGTAAAGACGCTGGCTACCACCCCTTGAGTTCGCTAGTTTGAATCCAGGGCGTGCTGAGTGACTCCATCCAGGTCTCCTAAGGAACCAAATTGGCCCAGTTTCTAGAGAGCGTAGAGTCACATGGGGAAACCTCCTCGTGGTCGCTATAATGTGGTTCGTTCTCGGTGGGGCACGTGGTGAGTTGAGCGTAGATGCCGTGATGCCTCAACACACACTATGTCTCCATGGCAACGCGCTCAACAAGCCACGTGATAAGATGCGTTGACGGTCTCAGATGCGGAGGCAACTGGGATTCATCCTCCGCCACCCGGATTGAGGCGAATCACTACGCGACCACGAGGACTTAAAAGCGCAGTGGGAATTGGGCACTCCAAATTGGGTGAAAAAAATCCCACCAAAAAACAAGTCAAATAGAAGAATGTTAGAAAAATAAACAATGTCATTATCGAATATTGAAAAAGTAATTACCTGGAAAAGTTTTAGTGCCTTGACAAGCCCACCGACTTCATTTTTCAAAGAAAACACAACAGCAGTCCGACCCTTCTCTGTAAACATGGTTTTGTTGTCATTATTCTCCTCTATCTTTGTAAAGGCAGATTTGCTCATCTGTAAAACACATGCACAAAACGTGTTAAAGCCAGTGTGATAGGTGGATGTTCAGAACACTAATTCTGTGAAGATCACGATTAAAGTTTACTAAACACATTTTACATTTTATTATTGTAAAATATTTGAAGACAATAAGATAACCCATATGTCAAATAATCATCTTGAAATAATTGTTTATGTTAAGCCATCTTAACTTTCAGGCATGTCAAGGACAAAAAAATAGGAAGGAAAGGCACAACCCCAGCAACCCCCACGCCCATGCCACACACACCTTACATTATATTTGAAATAAAGAATGGCAACAGCACTTATACAAATGTTCTATATATTAACTTTCATTAAACATATTCCTTCAATTACATACTGATTATGTGGACACACAAGTACACAAATTACAACACAAATTAAAATATCAAGAATTGATTTAGCCTTGGCTGCAGTCTTCAGATTTCATACACCTTTTCTGGTATTCCTGTCTTGATCTCTGAGCTGCAGCAACAATGGCATCTTTGGCCTTTTTCTTGCTATCAGTTGACTTGACAGAGTAAAATGGCTGCTTGTTCTGCTTTTCTTTTTCTCTGTACCTCTGGCTGGAGAGTTTTACATTTCTGCAAAGCTGGACATTAACTGGACACTCCTTGGCGTTCCTGGAGTAGTGCTGAATGGCTGACACCTGCATGGCCTTCAGGTTGTAATTCACTGTTTGATAGGATTCATATGTCTCTACACTGAAGTTGGCAGATTTAGCTTGCATGATGTTGGACATTACACTAAATGCCGATTCCACCTGTGGCCCATGAAAATGGCAGAGTGCTGATAGTGCAAGCTTGCAAAGTATTGGGTACCTCTCAGTCTTCCTCACAACATTCCACCAAAAATCAATTCTTGCCCTCTCTGTTATCTGAGGCAGAGTCATGGCACTAGCATATTTAGGATGAGAAAAATAAGTTGATGTATATGCATGAAAATAACAATTCAAAACATATCAAACAGGTGATACGTGTCTTTACAACCATGGCAAAAACCTGTGTGTCTCTTGTTGAAAATCAGCTCTTTCTTTGTCACTAAGCTTCACAAATGGAAACATGTCTGGCAACTTTTGGAGGTAAGGAAGAATCTGATGACTTCCCTGTGCATCTGGATCCAAGCATGACAATGTCCTGAGAGTTGAACTGTCAAGTGGCAGTTTTACTTGAATATCACCTGCACATAGTGGCGGATTTAAGCATGGGCGACTGCCCATGTAGCATTGATGAAACTGGGCAGGATATTTGCATTTCCAGCATGCTTTGCAATGGACTCGATAGAGAGGGTAAATGTTAAAATTAAGTGTTATTTTATGTGTTTTTGTGCAAGATGAATATAAAGGGGGATACTTGTTAGTGTTTAATGTTTTGATATGTTGAGATTTAGAAGAGTTTCTGTTATGTTAGAGATTTGGGTGTTACCATTATGGTGAAGAGTGGAGCTCATGCAAATGCAATTGACTCCTTGCTTCATTTAGCAAATGTTATGCTAACCATGGTATTATCTAACCAGCATGTATTTAGTATGCTAACATTGACTCGGTTAATTGTGTTGGGATTACCGAATTCAACTAGTTTCTTTCTAAACTAATTGTCTGTTTCAAGAGCCTTGCCTCAGTAATCTCTTCTCTTCCGCTATTCAACAGTGACAACAAACTGCAACACTAGGTAAAGTTACAACACCGACTCCTAAACAAACGTGTCCACAACTGAATCAAGTTCAGCCAAAGACCTATTTTTATTTATTTATTTTTGAGTGCAGAAAAACTAGCAAATGTTATGCTAACCATCCTTATTATCTAACCAGCATGTATTTAGTATGCTAACATTCACTTTTAATAGTTAGAACATAAAGAAATAAAATAGATTTATTTGAGTACATTGACTCGGCTAATTGTGTTTCTTTTCTCAAGCACGAGGGAGAGTGATCGTCCCCGTCTTCCCGCCAACATAATTCCCCTCCAACATTAACCGTGCCAGGGTTCAGGCTACTGCGATTAACTGTCTCGCTTTAAAAAAAGACTGTCCAGTGTCTGTCGTCTTAAAATAATCCCATTTGGAGTGCGAAGAGGCCTATTATTAGCAACTTCTTATTTTAATCTATCCCTGGATTAGGCTGCAATTAATCACTCTTCAACGCACATCTCTGTTAAGCACAATTCATTTGATGCATCTTTGGCTTTTGTCAAAGCAATGACTGGAATATCTCGTAACGGTGTCAGACATGGACAAGTTACGAATTTCGGGGTGGAGAGCCTTTAAGCACCTGGAGGTAGGTCAAGATACCTTCCAATTTCTTCTCCACACGTTATTTATCAGAGATCTATGTGGCTTCTAGAGCTCTATTTTTGGCATCGAAGCAATATTAGTTCAATTAAAAATGTCAGCATGGCGTATACCCTATAACAAGTGAAAATGTTCTTACATTCTCACCTGTGCAACTAATCGTTTTTGTTTTCTTAAACGTTCCCAGAACACAACTTTTGATTTAATTATTTTTTACAAAAATGTAACGTGTGTTTTATGTTGTGCATAATGGTTCCCCTAACGTTCCCTTACCATAGAAATTACGATAATCTTTCTGCAACCATACTGCAACACAGTGGCAATTAGAAAGACAACACTTATAACATTTATGCAATTGTTCATTTATAATCAGTGAACCTGTCTTTTTAGTTTTATCACGTTTTTGTTCAAGTTTTTATCAACTTTAAGGCAGTTTAATATTTTTTGTTTTGTAGAATAGGCTACATAAACGAATAAATGATGTGAACATTTTTGTTAGATATTTTTCTCTCGTAATAAAATATTAGAAATAACGACCAAAATTGCTTACTTCATTGTTTAGTTGCTTCTCTTCCAATGTCAGACCAAGGTTGATTGAGTCAAAAGATCTTCCTCTGCGCGGTCCCTCGCTTTTAGTTGAGTACATGCTGAAGTTTCTTGCTATTTATCTGTTCCCTAAACGAACGTGTCTGTCTGTTATCTCTATTAGTTCATATGTATGTAACCCAATTGCGCGCATTGCTATTTATGGGGACCGGACCATGGAGGGGAGGGGAGGGCTCGATGGACGGACGGCCTGTTAATCTTCCTCCTGACAACAAATTGAAAACAAGGAACCTCGCTCACGTCATAGGGATACTCATTTGAGAAGGACAGGCATCTTTGACATTCTGCATACAAAAAGATATTGACTCTCACCTGAGTCCAGAAATTATTTTCTGAAATCTCTATACTCTTATCATGCTGATAATTAATAAGCCAAATATTAATGGTGCAGTCATAAGATGAGTCCATTGCACAATTATGATAATGTACCAAAATAATAATAATAATTGTATACAGTATCCTAATCTTCAGATTTCATTAAAGGGATAGCTCACCCAAAATGAAAATTCTCTCATCATTCACTCACCCTCATGCCATTCCAGATCTGTATGACTTTTGTTCTTCTGCTGAACATATGAAGATTTTGAGAAGAGTATCTCAGTGGTTCATGTCAGACACCATGCGAGGTTCGGACGTGTGAACGGTGAACTCTACACACTTTTAACTCGATTAATGTCATAAACCAGTGAGATTCAATACACTCATTTCCAAAAGTGTTCTAGGAGGACATTATGTCAAAGAATTCAAAAAGTCTCTCTCTCTCCACGTGGAATGTGAATGGGTTGGGGCACCCAATAAAATGAAGGAAGGTTATTTCTCTTCTTAAGCGTAAGAAACATGAAAACGTATCTTTCACCGCAGGAAGCTGAAAAATTGGGAAGATGGGGGGGTTCTTTAGTGCTGGCTTGAGTAAGAGCAGGGGAGACATTACATTGATAAGTAAGCATCTATAATCATGTATGATCACTGGGATGTTGTTGGGGGTCAGGCTGGGGGTGGGGTTTGGGATTGGGAGGGGAATGGTTAAATATTGATTCTGTTTATATATGCTTTGCTTTTCCTTGTTATCTATATTAATCTATAAAAATGTTAATCAGAAAGAAAGAAGAATATCTCAGCTCTGTAGGTCCATACAATGCAAATGAGTGGTGACTAGAACTTTGAAGGTCCAAAAACCACATAAAGGCAGCATAAACGTAATCCATATAACTCCAGTGGTTAAATCTAAATCTTCAGAAGTGATATGATGTGTATTAGAATCAGATAAATATTTAAGTCCTTTTTTACTATCAATTCTCCTCCCTGCCCAGTAGGTGGCAATATGCACAAAGAATGCAAATCACTGAAAACAATAGTAGAAGAATGTTAAAGTGGAGATTTATGGTAAAACATGACTTAAATATTGATATTTTTCTTACCCACACCTATCATAACGCTTCTGAAGATTTGTATTTAACCACTGGAGTTATATGGATTATTTTTATGCTGCCTTTAAATGCATTTTGGACCTTCAAAGTTCTGGTCACCCTTTTTGCATTGTATGAACCTACAGAGCTGAGATATTCTTCTAAAAATCTTAATTTGTGTTCATCAGAAGAAAGAAAGTCATACATATCTAGGATGGCATGAGGGTGAGTAAATTATGAGATCATTTTGGGGTGAACTATCCCTTTAAGAAAGCACAAATTTCTTTAATAAATCATACAAATACCTGTAAGGTGGTTCGGGGCTAGTTGTTACACTTTAATTTTTTATCTTTCACATTTATTTTTTAAAGTTATTTTCTGTTTAGGGTCATAACTAATGATCATAAAAAAAATTATACAGTTAATTTAACACAAGTTAATGCTTTGTGACAACATGTCCCGATAAGTTACAATGGAAACCTGCCATTAAATAACTTATTGGATTTTCAGCCAAATTGAATCAGTAAAACAATTTAAAACACAAAGCAAAAGAGATTTTAATTAAACTGAATAAAAAGACATACAAGAATACACTCTCAGGGACTGTTTAAGGTACAATGACCATCACTGTGGTAGCACCCTTGTTGTAGGTACATACATATTTGTACAGTTAAGATGACAAAAGTACTTTTCATATAAAAATGTACCTTTAAAGGAGCACAATAGGCCCTTTGTGTAAAAATGTGTACCCAAAACGAGTTATACATTTAATATAGAAGCACAGAAAAGGTCACCTTGAGGGTACCACCCCAGTGATGGTATTTGTACCTTAAACAATAAAAAAAAATGTTCTGAGAGGGTAGATTCAAAACATATAAAACATGTGACAACTTGCCCCAACTTGAAATTTATGAAAAAAAAAAACTTGTCCTGAGACTAATATTATTGATTCTCAGTTTTCATGCCGAACTGTTGGTTAAATTCACTGTTGGTGGATGATTATCTTGCAATAAAAGGATTTCCATTGTCTTGCTTTCATTGGTAAGAGCATTATCTAAAATCCCTATTGTTAAAACCTCTAATAGATGACATAACTTAGTGTGGCAATGTGGGATTTCATGCATGCAACATTTAGATTTTCAGATAGAGTTCTACTCAAGTACTTGTTGAGGTTAACTCAAACAATAGCCTACACAATCTTCATTTAAAGCATGAAATTATATTCGATTTATATTGAAAATGTAAGCCTGGTAATTCAATAGACTTCATGGTTAATACATTTGAAACATCAGACTGGAAAGCGACTCGGTTACTAACGTAACCTCGGTTCACTGAGAGGAGGGAACGAGTATTGCGTAAGTAGCTTACGCTATGGGAAAACTCAGTTTCTCGAGAAATATTGAAGTCTTTATGTAAAACGCATTGCAGCTGCACAGCAGACAGCAATGAGCGAGGCAGCCCGGTCATTGGCTGTGCTGCGGCAACTTGCTCGAACCAATGACGGGGCGACTCTGAACGCGCGACCAATGAGCGGGCTTCACGCCCGCGCGCTCAGAGCCCGCCAAGATTAGCGTGGCTAAGGCTATATATTAGGTGCCCGTCATGAGAGTTCTTTAGGTTCAATCGACTGAAGCGACTGACCAAGCACAAGCATGGCAGCTTACGCAATACTCGTTCCCTCCTCTCAGGGAACCGAGGTTACGTTAGTAACCGAGTCGTTCCCTCTCGAGAGGTCTCTCCTATTGCGTAAGTAGCTTACGCTATGGGAACACCATGCAAAACGCCGTGCGTGCTGACTTCGCTCTATAAAGCCAGAGGCGGATGCCTGAGCCTTAAAGCAAAGTGATTATCCAACAAGCCGGCCAACGGCGAGCTATATAGTGGGAAAATACAGAGCGCCTTTGCCCCAAAGAGGTCCATGGTGGGGCGCTCATTGTAAAAACACAAGCACATAACTTATGTACTGATTTTTCTATGTATTGATATGCATAAAAAAATCCTCTAAGTCAGTCAGAGACGGACCTATAAGGGAGGAGATAATGCTCAGCATATACATACTCCAGTCCATTCTACAGTCAGGCTGATAGAATGTTGGAATGCAATGAGGGGACCTGTAGGTTATAAAACCTGATAAATGTCGAAGGCGAGGCCCAGCCTGCCGCCGCACAAATATCTTCAATGGGTATCCCACTCGACCACGCCCACGAGGAGGCCATGCTCCTTGTAGAGTGAGCTCTGACGCCTAAGGGGCATTGAAGGCCCTTGGCTTCATAAGCCAGCGCTATAGCGTCCACTATCCAGCGCGATATTCTTTGCTTTGAAACTGCGAGACCTTTAGTGCGGCCGCCAAAGCATACGAGTAATTGTTCCGTCTGTCTGAACGGGGCAGAACGTTCCAAATATACTCTGAGCGCCCTGACCGGGCAGAGTAAATTAGCGTCGCTTTCGTCCGCTGGGGACGATAGCGCTGCCAGAGATATCACCTGTACTCTGAAGGGTGTGGAGAGCACTTTATAATATACCCGTGCTTTGGCCTAAGGACAGCTCTGCAGTCGTTAGGTCCAAATTCCAGGCAAGCAGCGCTTGATGACAGCGCGTGCAGGTCGCCCACTCTCTTGACTGAGGCGAGCGCCAGCAAGAGCGCAGTTTTGAGCGAGAGCTGTTTAAGGTGCACGGTTCGGAGAGGTTCGAACGGGGCACTCTTGAGTGTATCCAGGACCGTGGCCAGGTCCCAGATCGGTACCGAGGGGGGGCGAGGGGGGTTCATCCTCCTAGCGCCTCTTAGGAAACGAATGATTAGGTCGTTTTTCCCTAATGAACGTCCTTTATCAGGATTGTGTGACGCCGCTATGGCAGCCACATAGACTTTGAGCGTGGAGGGTGTGCGGCCCGCCTCCAGCAGCTCTTGCAAAAGGCGAGTACACTTGGTATCTCGCACGATTTGGGGTTCAAGCTCTTGGTATCACACCAGTCACTGAACACTTTCCACTTTTGGGCATATAAGCGTCTCGTAGAGGGCGCTCGCGCCTCCGTGATGGTTCTCAAAACTCCACTATGGAGGTTCTCGGGAACCCGTTGAGGGGCCATGCATGGAGGGCCCACAGATCGGGGCGGGGATGAAGAATCATCCCGTTGGCCTGCCTGAGGAGGTCTAGCCTCAGCGGAATCGGCCATGGGGCAGATTGCATCATCTGCATCAGTTCTGGAAACCACGTCTGTTTTTTCCAGAGAGGGGCTACCAGGAGCACTGCACATTTCACTTCCCTGATCCGACTGATGACCTGAGGTAGCATCGCGATCGGGGAAAAGCATACTGAGGCGGCTCGGCCAGACTTGGGCGAGCACGTCCGTGCTCTTTGAGAAGAAAAGGGGCAGTGCGCATTTTCCCTGGAGGCGAAGAGGTCGACCTCCGCCTTGCCAAAGGTTTGCCATAACCACTGAACCGTCAGGGGGTGGAGAGACCATTCTCCTGGGAGAACCTTGTCTCTGGACAGCATGTCCGCTCCCTGGTTCAGGACGCCTGGCACATGCGCTGCTCTCAGCGAGCGCAAGTGGTGCTGTGACCATGAGATGAGCTCCCTGGCCATAGAGTGCAGGGAGCTCGACCTGAGTCCACCCTGGCGATTTATATACGATACTACCGTCATGTTGTCCGTTCGGACCAGGACGTGTTCGTTTTTCAGGTACAGAAGCCAAGGCGTGTTCGTTTTTCAGGTACAGCAGCCAAGGCGACCGCTTTCATTTCCAGACAGTTTATATGTAGGCGCTTTTCCGGGTTTGACCAAAAGCCGGAGACAGGCCTGCCCTCGTAAAGGGCCCCCCCATCCTATTTTGGAGGCATCTGTCGTGATCATTTTTCTCCGTGTGTTCATGCCCAGACTCACGCCGGTTCGATACCAGTCGACGGCTTTCCATGGCGTCAGGGCTTTTATACAGCCGTGATTTGCTCTGATTAAAATGTGGCCTGAGCACCACACGTGAGTGGGGACACGGCTCTTGAGCCAGCGTTGGAGAGGACGCATGTGCAACAATCGTAGCTGGAGTACAGCTGATGCCGAGGCCATGAGACCGAGCATCCTTTGAAATCGTTTGACGGGGGCGCGCACGCCCGGTCTGAATGATGTTGCAAGGTGTCGAATAGAGAGCGCGCGCTCTGATGAGAGGCGCGCCGTCATCTGCACTGAGTCTAGCACTATTCCCAGAAAGGAGATATTCTGGCTGGGGGATAGCACGCTCTTTGCAAAATTGATTCTCAGACCCAGGCATTCTAGATGGCTGATAATCCAAGATCTGTGCGTCGTTAACTGACTCTCTGATTGTGCTATGATTAGCCAATCGTCGAGGTAATTCAGTATTCGCACTCCCCGCTGTCTCAGGGGAAAGTGCTGCATCCATACATTTACGTGAATGTACGGGGGCCAATGATAGGCCGAATGGTAGTACTGTGTACTGGTATGACTGTCCCTCGAAAGCGAATCTCAGAAAAGGCCTGTGATGAGGCGCTATCGGAATGTGAAAGTAAGCATCTTTCAAATCCACTGATAGAAACCAACCCCCGGGGCGAACTTGCGCGAGGATATGTTTGGTCGTTAACATTCTGAACGAGCGAATCATTAAAGCTTTGTTCAGATGTCTGCGATCTAGGATGGGGCGGAGGCCACCATCTTTTTTCGGGACGAGAAAATAGCGGCTGTAAAAACCTGCCTCGCTCATAGAGGGAGGAACAGTTTCTATAGCACCCTTCTCTATTAGTTTGAGCACCTCGGGGCGTAGAACATGTGACACATCTCTCCTCACTTTCGTCTCGACCACCGCTGAAAAGCGGGGTGGTCTGCGAGCGAATTGAAGTGAGTAACCGTGTTTTATTATGTTCAAAACCCATTTCGGCATGTCGGGGATTTTTTCCCAGGCTTTTGCTCGCACAGATATGGGCTGAATGCTGGCTGGGGGCGTGTCGCAGTGACGTATGGGCCCCACCGGCAAATTGCCTTACAGCTGTCAGAGGCGCGGGCGCGCGCTGAGCAGCCTTGTTTTAATGCCGAGTGCAGGGGTGCAGGGGTGCGTGTGAGATTACAGGCATGCGCGCTATCTCCGAAATGCTCGCAGCATGAGCTGGAGAAATGTTTGAAACTGTATGGACAGTGTTTTCGGGTGGGGGTGCATACATCGTAATAGGCACGCGCGCCACTGTCATAAAGCTTCCCACTCTTAGCGGGGAGTTTCTTGGCTCACGCGTCGCATCCGTGATGCTTGCGGCATGAGACAGAGAAATGTTTGAAACTGTATCGACAGTGTTTACGGGTGGGGGTGCATACATTGTAATAGGCACGCGCGCCACTTTCATAAAGCTTCCGGCTCTTAGCGGGAGTTTCTTAACTCGTGCGTCGCATCTGTGATGCTTGCGGCATGAGACAGAGAACTGTTTGAAACTGTATGGGCAGTGCTTATGGGTGGGGGTGCATATACCGTAGTAGGCACGCGCGCCACTTTCATAAAGCCTCCGGCTCGCGGCGGGGGTTTTGGCTATGCATACAGTGTTTGTGTGTAGGGGTGCATGCAGGACAGCAGGCACGCGTGCTACCTTTATAGTATTTCCGCTTTTACTGGGGAAGTGTTTATAACTGTGGGAACAGTGCTTGCGTGTAGTGGTGCATACATGACAATAGGCACACGATCTACATATATGGTGCGTCCAGCTGGAGCTGGGGAAGTATTCGGCACTGTTTGGACAGTATTGATACGTGGGAATGCGCACTTTAGTGTGGACACGTGACCCCTTAGTGACACAGGCAGAAAATGACTCTTTTTGTGATTTCTGTGTGTTGCCGTTAAAACGGCGTTTGATTGCAGGTGAGCGAGTTCTGTGACTGGCCCATTGACTGCTGTACAGACATTTCCAGCCACCTGTAAGGGGACTGGGTAATGTTTCACACGTTTTAGAGAGAGTGGTCCGGCTTTTACGAGACACGCACTCTCTCTTTTTCTTCCTATTGCTAGGAAGACTTACGAGGCTCCGGGTTCAGCATGATCTTGGGCCGAGGACCCCGTTGCTCAGGCGGCTTCCTTCGGTTAGCGGAATGCGAGCGGCGTCGAGCGTCCGTTTCAGGTCTGCTCTTTGGCTGGGAGACGGGAGGCACCGCCCTGGCTCGCTGCTGCTGCTGAGGCGGTCTCTGGCGGCTCTGAGACGAGCTGGAGCGCTTGGGCAGGAAGTGACGCGTAGCCTGCGAATCCTTCCGAGCTTCAGTGAAGCGTTCAGCAAACTCTTTTAGCGCCGGTCCGAACAGGCCGCTTGGAGCGATAGGCGTGTCAAGAAATGGCGCCTTATCCGCATCCTTCATCTCTGTTAGCATCAGCCACAGATGGCGCTCAAGGACAGTCAGGTTAGCCATGGCCCGGCCGATGGATTGGGCGGTGGCCTTTGTGGCTCGCAGGGCTACGTCAGTGGCGCTGCACAGGTCCTTGAAAGCCTCAGGTTCAGGTCCCGACTCGTCCATGGTGCGGAGAAGTTTGGCCTGATAAACTTGTAGAACAGCCATGGAATGAAGCGCTGACGCAGCTTGGCCGGCGGCGGCGTATGCGCGGCCGGCGAGAGCTGAGGTAGATCGGCAGGGCTTCGAGGGATGAGAAGCTTTGGCTTTCCATCCAGCGGTGGAGGGTGGGCACAGATGGTTGGCCACAGCCTCCTCGAGGGGCGGGGTTCCCTCGTAGCCTCTTTCTCTCGCGCCGTCCACCGAGGAGAGCGAGGAAGAGAAAGAAGGCTTCAGGCGAGCAGAGTGCGGGGATTTCCACGACTTTGTGAGTTCGTCGTGAACTTCGGGGAAGAAAGGGGAGGGTCTCTGTTGAGGGGCCTGCTGGCGCCCCTGCAGGGACCACTCGTCCAGCGGCTGCGGGCGGGTTCTTCCGGAGAAGACCAGTCGAGCCCGAGGTCTTCCACGGCTTTGGACAGGATGCGGACGATCTCAGAGTCCATGCTGGTGCCCGTGCTCGTGTCCGCTAATGTCGACGGCGCGGGGTCGAAGGCCGAGCCCGGCCAGTCGTCGGATGCAGCGTCAATAGAAAGGCTGTCATCCTTTTCACCGTCATCCCCTGACGCGCTGAACGAGACGAGACCCACCGCTCTGTTGGAGGGGTGCTGGTCCGCCTGCGTGAAATGGACTGGTGGCGGGGAGATCTTGGGTAGTGGTGAAGCACGCGGGGACTGGCCCGGCGTGACGTCACTGAATTCCGCGTGCTCTGGCAGCCTCTGTGAGCGGCGCTTTTTCTTGCGCGGCTCGAACGGAGGAGACGGCAGCACGGTGGAAGCAGGCTCATTTGCGGCGAAGGCGGCAAAGCGAGCGCGCAGCTCGGCGAGGCCCAGGGTGTCACATTCGGGGCACCCGCCCTGAATGAGATCAGCTTCTGCGTGGTCAGGTCCCAGGCAGCGAGTGCAGATAACGTGACAGTCCCCGTCAGGAAGAGGGCCTCTGAGAAGGTCTTCGCTGAAGGAGATTAAATCTAAAGAACTCTCATGACAGGGCGCCTAATATATAGCCTTAACCACGCTAATCTTGGCTGGCTCGGAGCGCGCGGGCGTGAAGCGCGCTCATTGGTCGCGCGTTCAGAGTCGCCCCGTCATTGGTTCGAGCAAGTTGCCGCAGCACAGCCAATGACCGAGCTGCCTCGCTCATTGCTGTCTGCTGTGCAGCTGCAATGCGTTTTACATAAAGACTTCAATATTTCTCGAGAAACTGAGTTTTCCCATAGCGTAAGCTACTTACGCAATAGGAGAGACCTCTCGAGAGGGAACTCCAATATCATCCATATAAAACCTATTTATTTCACTGTAAATGGAATTGCCTATGGTGATATTTGGGTGTTAATTTCAATTCATGATTCTGCCCTGTACAGGTATAATGCGGTAATTCCACATTTTCAAAATAGAATTTTGACCGAAATCTATAATATAAGTGTTAGAACTGCGTTTTAGCTTTGTTGGACAGTTTTGACTGGTGACACTTTACAATATATTGTTAAATAGCTCTCAAAAAAGTTAAGAGCTTAGATCCATTAGACACTATATGGTAGCACTGTCCTGTGCATTCAGCACCGACTTTGTTAAAATAATTGTGTGACCCATGTAACCCATCTCCACCCCATTTACTGTACAGACTGTTTATATGGGTCAGTGATTCTCTCGGGTTAACATGGAGATAGCTGTGTTTTTAAGAGGATTCACTTTTTTCCCTAAATGAGCCTTAAAGATTCTCATCCAATGTCAGCCACTGGACTTGGTGTCTTTGGGCAGGAGATCAGCTTACCGGATGCTTTCAAGCTCTCTGTCCCACCTCAACACCATGTGTGTGCCTTGCCAAATACTAAGGGTCACGTTTAAATTACGATAAAAGCGCTCAAGCGGATGATCTCTTTCTGTCTGTTCCCCCTTGAAAGGTGGATGAGTATTAGGACAGTTGATTACATTTAATTTGATGGGGGGATTGTACTCTCCTCTGATTTAATTTGTCTGCATGGAAGATTGTGTTCCTCTCTGGTCTTTAGAATCTAGAGGTCTTTGAGGTACAGTATACATTTCTCATCCCTTAAAATGGGGTTTGGTTTGCATGAGCATTCTTTAAGGACTGTAAGGAGAATTAACGTGTTAATGCATGCAATTAATTAAAAAGTTTAACATGTTAATTTTATGACGCATTTACTGCTTATATAGCATGTAACAAGGTTAAAAATGGGAAAGGAGGAGGAGGGAACCGGCTGAATGATCAAAATAATATTTAATGGAACAAAAAGACACACAACACAAACACACACATGGCAGATGCATGTTGCTCTCTCTCTCTCAAACTGCTGCATCCCTCTGCACTTATCACACTCCTCGGCTGATTAGACAGATTGGGGGCCAGGCGTACATAGTCACTGCCGGAAGGCTTTTCAACACCTCTAGAGCTGGGGAGGGAAAAACAAAAACATCAAAAAAAGAAGAGAGGGAAAGGGCAAGACGGAGTGACAGTGAGAGAGAGAGAGGAGAGAGAGAAAAAAAAACTTGTTCGCCAGTTCTCAGACACACCGTCGCCTAATCCTCGATCACTCTTCCACCCTCTGATGGATGACAGCCACTCCTCATCAGGTGGACCGGAGCAAGTCCTCCGACACCTAGCAGATGGAACGCCCCTCTGAGTTTCGGCAGCCAGTAGTGAGCCTCTCCGCCCCTGGCATTGGCTCCACCTCTCCAGGCGGTCGGCAGCGAGCCCCTCCTCCCCTCTTGGACAGCGGCCATTCCTCCACATCCAGGCGGCTGACAGCAACTCCTCCATCCCCTGGCGGATGGCCGCAGCTGCTCCTTTGGGCGGATGGCAGTGGTGAGGACTCCACAACAGTGCATCCCTCCTTCCTGGGCTTCGGCACCAATGTTACAAGGTTAAAAATGGAAAAGGAGAAGGTGGGAACTGGCTGAAAGGTCAAAATAATATTTAATGAAACAAAAAGATACACAACACAAACACACACATGGCAGCTGCGTGTGGTTCTCTCTCTCTCTAACTGCCACATCCTGCTACACTTATCCCTCTCCTCGGCTGATTAGCCCTCCTCCTCATCACACAGCATAAACCAGCATAATCACTGGTTGGAAGGGCGGAACCATTATAATGTGTTCGTCTGGAGTCATTACACTGACCATTACACCACCACACACACACAGTGCTTCCATAATAAAATTATGAAGAAAGAACCTCTTAATGCTATTTGATGTACAAACAAAGCAAGCCCAGATGGGACTTGTGATTGAAATCAAGTATGTTTCAGCCTATGTTAGGCCCATTTTAATTACCACAGAAGCATGCCAACTTTCACCAGGCAGAACGAGACGTTTTTGAATGCAAGAGCTTTTCATGTGGAGTTCAAAATGGCGCTGTTAATAAAACATTATATTGTTACATATTGTAACCGGTAGAAAATTACCTAAGATGGAAAAAATACATTTTGAAAGAAAAATAAGTATATATAGTGCCAGAGTTCATCACTTTCCAAATCTGCAATTAACCATAAAATATTATGCATTTAATCACGATTAAAAAGACGCATCGCCTGATAGAACAAATTTTTACTTTTATAAAATTGCATCAACCTTCATGTTGATAATCAACCTACCATGTCCTTACATCTACATACTGTAAGGTCGTATGGTTGTCAATGTTTGATGTGTGTGCACAGTGTGTAAACTAAGGAACGCTTGGAAAACCCACCTGGCAGAAGGTAAACAAACTCCTATCAACAGGACAGGCCTATGGAAGGTGCGGGGAGGGGGCAGAGGGCTGGCAGATCAATGCCAGGCATTGAGAGAGGGGACAGTGATACTGTACAGTAACTGAGCTGATTAGAACACAGCCCCATGTGCCTTTGAGCAATCTTTTGGTCTCTGACATGTGAGCCATGATGACTAAGGAACTTTCCGATTCAAAGAGGGAATGTTACATAAAAGGGAATTGTGTAATTTGCATTTTTGTATGTTTATGTTTTATATAAGAAAAAATGCATTTTATAGTCATTTTGCAAACGTTCTGGATCTAAAGTTCTAACTAAAATCTAGTTTTAATAATAATTTTAGATTTGGGAACTGAAAACTGGTTCTAGTAGGAACCGGAATCGTTAAGAAGATTTTTTTTTACAATTCCCATACCTAATAATAATACACAGAAATTAAATGATAACACTTTACAATTAGATATATATAAGAAGAAGAAGAATAGTGAAACAAAGTTCTTAGTTTTCGTGGAAATGGAGAAAGCAGGAGATGCAAACCTTTTGAGCCATCTGCTCAAAGAGCTCCAAGAAGTCCTCCGGCTCGTCCAGGAGGCCCATTATGACTAATGGAACCTGGGGCGGAGCGGTCACGCGGTCCGGGGTCGCGGTGGTAGCACCCTCCTGGTGCAGCAAGCTCCGGAACATCTGCCGGTCCTTCGCTTGGGCCTGGAGGAGCGCAATTAATCACTGCTCCTGTTCGGTGCGCAGCTCAATGAGGGCCTGATGTTGTGTCTCGTGGATGCTGGCGAGGGTCTTGACCACATCCTCCAGAGGTGAGGGATCCATGGTGGCATTCTTCCCCCTTTAATCCTGGGTTTCGGCACCAATGTGACAAAGTTCTTTAACTCTCTGAAGGTGGTGGGAGCTGGGCAAACATCCAACATAAAACACTTTATTGTCATCACTTTTCAGTGTAACAAAAACTTTCAACACTACTGCTTTTCAGCATCACGAACACACATTAACAGGGTGCTTTTCAGCTCAATACAGACACACATAGATTTGTTGCATCTCTCTCTCTCTCTCTCTCTCTCTCTCTCTCTCTCTCTCTCTCTCTCTCTCTGTCTCTCTCGACTGCAGCGCTGGTTGCAGCTTTATCCCTCGTCCATCAACATTGTAATCACCAAGAGCTGGGTGAGATAATTACCTCCAGGTTTCCATCCTGGCCTCACTCCGCACCGTTGCTGCTTGGCCCCACCCTGCTCGCAACAAATAGCATTTATTAACATTATTTTCTACATATAGCCTGCTAAAACATTTTTAACATTAAAAGTTTGTGACAAGGTCTCTGACTTGTGAAAGAGGAAGCAGGTGCTGGATAACATTTATTTTCACACTTTCTAGCTTTGCACCACAATTTGTTTTTCAGCACAGCTTGAATGTTTTCACACACAATCACTCTGCTGCATGTCTCTCTATCTCTCCACTCCGGCTGTCTGGACACCCTTTTGAGCCTTCTCCGGCACTGTAACATAGAACAGCAGTTTGAGATAATTTCCCACAGGTGTCAATCCTCGCTCTCCACAACGCAATGCCCACATCACCACAAAGTTGTAAGTTAACATTAGTAAATGCATTATCATGAACAAATTATGAACAAGCGTATATCAATAATTTTTATTATTAATCAAGATTAATATGCTTAATTCTGGAAAATTTTTAGTTCATTGATAATTCATGAAACCTAATGCTAAAATCAACTTTTGTTAACACATAAATCCTTGAAGGTTTTCCCAGTTTCTCCAAATGTTTCTTTCTATCATAAAGGCAGCCATCCATATAAATTGCCACCTGCTCATGTTTGAGTTATGTCCATTGTATGAGTATGTGTGTTTGAATGTCAGTGTATTGAGCTTGAGAATAATGCTTTCCTTAAAGCCATCTCTGATTTATGAGGTAATTAGTGCAAGGTATGATTGTGATTGTTTGTGACTGAAACATATGTCATAAGAAGAGCAGGTCAGGTGATGTGAAACAGGTTTGTATTTGTGCAGTCTCTCTCTCTCTCTCTCTCTCTCTCTCTCTCTCTCTCTCTCTCTCTCTCTCTCTCTCTCTCTCTCTCTCTCTCTCTCTCTCTCTCTTCCTCCCTCACCTGCTCACACACAAAGAGAGCTCAGTGTTAATTAAAGGCAGGGTTGGCTTACATTATGCAGGCTCTGGTTCTTTTGTGCTGTTTGTTATGAAGAGGCTCTTAGCAGGAATGGAGAGTAAATGTAAAATGGTACACACTCATCTTATTACAGACAACAATTGCAAGAGGTCTAGAAACACATTGAGAACACAATATTGTGATATTACTTATTGTGCAATAGTAATATTGTCACGTTACTGGATGCTATGCACATTCAAACAAGCTAGAAGAAGTTGTTTGTAAATAAATGATGTAGATTAAGACAGATTAGTGGGAAAGGATTGGAATTCATCACAATCTGGCAGAGAGAATATGCCCATTCTAGACAGACCCCTTACTCAACCCATCCTTGTTCTGCTCATTTCAATTAGAGGAATTACACAAGCATGTTTACACACTATATAAATAGGGACATATTCTATTGTTTTTATATAAAGCTAACTATAATTACTATAAACTAACCCTAAACCACACCGTTAACCTAACAGAAAACCTTTTGCATTATTATAATGTTGAAACTCATTATTTATGTTTGGATTGTTTTTCCAAATGAGAAATTTCCAAAACGTCCACAACAGCAGGTTGTGTCAAATTTAGCTCACTTCTGCGTACAAACTTACAGCAAACCCCAAACTATAGCAAAGTGCACACACACACACACACACACACACACACACACACACACACACACACACACACACACACACACACACACACACACACACACACACATGTTGTGTTTCCATGTTTTATGGGGACTTTCCATAGACATAATGGTTTTTATACTGTGCAAACTTTATATTCTATCCCCTAAACCTAACCCTACCCCTAAACCTAACCCTCACAGAAAACTTTCTGCATTTTTACCTTTTCAAAAAACATAATTTAGTATGATTTATAAGCTGTTTTCCTCATGGGGACCGACAAAATGTCCCCACAAGGTCAAAAATTTCGGGTTTTACTATCCTTATGGGGACATTTGGTCCCCACAAAGTGATAAATACACGCTCACACACACACACACACACACACACACAAATGGGACTTCTGAATTACATAGCTGACTGCATGGAATCGCAAATAATTTGTTCTAATAGGGGCACATTGTGAAAAAAAATCATGAATGAATGTTACATTTATATAGCGTGTTTCTGACACAGCACTAAACAAACTTTACACAATGAACAGGGAAAAAAAAATAATAAAATTTTACCGCCTGCACAACTGGGATTTAAAACTGACTAGTCACCGACTATGTTGGCTAGCTACACATTAAATGACTATTCAAGATGCTAGATAACTGACTGGAGGTTAAAAGGACTAAAAACAGAGATGAAAATTAAATTTCATGTTAAATTGTACTTTTGCTACATGGCGATATCTTCTAAGGCTTTTCGAATTTGACCAAAAATCTCTATGGAGAATTGATATAGCAAGGGTTAAACAAATGATGTTTTGCCATACCAGTAGGTGTGGAAACTCTTAAACCATGTGTGTTACAACTAAGCCCACATTCGTGTGTGCCCGCTCTCCATTAAATGGTTTCATGAAATACATTTGAGAAATGAGTTGAATATTGTTTTGAAATGTTTACAAAAATTTAAACAGCTAGTTGCTATTGTAATTCATGATATTAGTGTGTAATATGGATACTGTATTGCTACATGTAACTACCAGTATATGTGCAATCCAACTGTTACTCAGTTGGCTGAACGGGTCTGCTTTGTCATTGTTGATTCTACTGAGAAATGGAAACACAGCATCTGTTCTATGCAAACATACGCTTTGCATTATAAATAAGTTCCTCAGGCCACTGTATAGTGTGAACAATAGCAAAATAATGTCTGGATTATAAAACAGAATTATTCAGAATATAATAAATTTAAGCATAAACAAGTTTATGGATCTGTAAGTACAGTGAGGGCCGTTATAGATGCAGTACACTTTACCAGTCATAAGTTTGGACACACTTGACTGTATTTATGTTTATCATGATCATAAAAAAAAAACATTTGATCTATGCTTAAATGCTTGAAATAAGTTTTGTACGCAAATCTAAACTATATCTGCATTACAATATAAGAAAAGAAAGAAAAAACATCCCAGTGAGATATCTCAAGAAGTTAGACAAAGGAACCTACATCTTACATATGAAGAACCTGAAATATAAGATTGTTTTGATTTGTTTCACAGTTTAGGTTACTAAATTATGTTATTTCATAGTTTTAATAACTTTAGTATTATTAATTGTGGAAAATTGTCCAAACTCTTGACTGAGTGCGCCCTTCAAACATTCACACATGCACAGTCATTCAAATGCAAGCTAATGAAATGTCTTTTCCTGTTTAAGCAGATTATTTAATGACTAATGGGTGCATGCCATTCATATGGGGTGCACACAAAAGGGTCATTTTAAGGTCTCCACTTCTCACAGAGCAAACATAAACAAATGCTATCAGCTGACACGGACTGCAGCATACATACAATCATATAAAAGCCTCCACTACATACATAGTGACACCCGCAAACAACCCCCAGCTATATAAGCACAGTAAATTTAGTCTATGTACACAAAATTAAAACCACCTGCCTAATATTGTGTAGGTCCCCCTCAACCCGCATCTCAGAATAGCATTCTGAGATTATATTCTTCTCACTACAATTGTACATAGCGGTTATCTGAGTTACTGTAGACTTTGTCAGTTCAAACCAGTCTGGCCATTCTCTGTTGACTTCTCATCAGCAAGGCATCTCCGTCCACAGAACTGCCACTCACTGGTTGTTTATGGCACCATTCTGAGTAAATTCTAGAGACTGTTGTGTAACTGTTGTAAAATTCCAGGAGATCAGCAGTTACAGAAATACTAAAATCAGCCCATCTGGCACCAACAACACAACATTCTATAGAATTTACTCCGAATGGTGCCAAAAAAATAAATAAAAACATCCAATGAGCGTCAGTTCTGAAGATTGAAATGCCTCGTTGATGAGGGAGGTCAACAGAAAATGGCCAGACTGGTTAGAAATGACAAAGTCTACAGTAACTCAGATATTCGCTCTGTACATTTGTGGTGAGAAGAATATCTTCTCAGAATGCTTATTTTCCATTCCACATGTCCACTGTAGCGTGTTGTGTTTGGTTACACACACGCGGGAACATAGACTTTCGTGTAAATGCCGCCAAACCTCGCAGAACCCACAATTTTTCAATCTGAATGTGAACAGCAATGAGATTTCAGAACTTCTGTGATGGGTGCGATTATCAGTGAATAAAGTTTATTTTTCAGTTCCTTACACAAAGTGATCATATGGCTTCAGAAGACTTGGAATACTTTTAATTAGGGCTGTCAATCAATAAAAAATTGTATTGAATTAATTACATATAATTTACAGTTTATTATAAAAAATAATTCATATCATTAAAATGCATTACATTATTGTGGTAGACAAGTAAATCTTTGATAAGACAATACAAAAACTTTAGAGGGCAATACATTTATTGTTCATTTCCATGTTATTGGACGTAAGCTTATCGTTGGCCTGCAGTCCACAGTTATCCATTTTGCAATTGAATTTGTCAATCTGTATAAGACAGATTTATTATAAGGACTTTTCTAAGAACGCATCAATGTACATATGCGTCAGATGAATGCTTTTGGAGCTTCTCGCTTTGGTTGTGTAGCATCATAAATGCAGCATTTTTATGTCAAGTTAAACTTGACACATTTAGCTGTGTTTGAATGCAAGAAAGCATTTTCATCTTGTGTTGTTGCTAGTGTCAAGCAAGCCTGAGTGTGGTTTGTTCTCTGCAGCTCCACTTTGCCTACAGCTGGAGTTTTGCTTACTGCCCCCTCCTGAAAACAGGTGGTACTTCAAGCTTGAATTAATCAGATGTTAAGAATATTCCATATTACATTCTGGGGACATGATTGAATAATTTTTTAAAGGTTACATCATTCAATCAACAGCCTTACTTTTAATTGCGTTTTGTTTGTTTTTTTGTCCTTTTTTGGTCTTGTCAAATGTGATCTCTTCTAACTGTCCATTTTTGAAACACTTCTTTATGTTTTTTGGCATAAATACTAGCATACAAGTTTGATGTGAAATGAGGATGAGATTAGTTTTTGGAAAATATGAAGAGGAAAGTTTCATTGTTCCATTATTGACAGGAGAGATAAATGAGCTAAAGAAGGCTCTGATGAGAGGCGGCTATAAGGACCTCAATGAGCTTTGACTGCACAAGCAGCTGGAAGATCAAGTGAAAAGAGAGATGAACGTGCCAGAGAGCACAATGCCGACATGTGGTAACCTGTGTCATGTGACAACCGACTACTCCAAAATCCCTCTTCTTGTTAAATGACATGCATTCCTACCTGATTCAATTTATGCCACATATGGATTTGTGGGGTAATCAATCAAGAAGATGTCACTGAATTTATACCAACTCTGAGTTCAAAGGTACCGGCTTGATAATATATATAATAGTTTTAATGATAAACTTAAAAGACAAACACACACATGACGGACATGTCTGTTAACGATCTCTCTCTCCTGCACGATCCTTGATTAGCCTAATACCAGACCGGGTGTGTAGGATCACAACCTGGCCCCGCCCTCCGCCCTGCCACAATACAAAATAGGTTATTACTAATAAGAAATGGTAGTGTTTACAAACACAAAGATAATACAACAATTCAATAAACAATTATTTGTCTCAGACTTTGTATAATAAAAATGAAATTCTATGTGATTTTTAAACAGTGGTTTTTAACGTTCAGAAGGAGAAAATAATCTCCAAAGCCTAACTGGTTTAAGAGGGTGAACAGATTCATTGAAGAACAGTTCAGTTCATTGCATTCAGTTTAGTTCAGCTTCATATATTGGATGAAATGCATATGTCCTTCTTTATAATGTCTGCCAGATAAGGTTTCACTTCAGACAACAGGCCGACCAGGTGCTGTACCTGTAGAAAGTGTTGGGGAGTAACGGAATACATGCAACAGGAATACGTATTTAAAATACAAAATATAAGTAACTGTATTCTACTACAGTTACAATTTAAATCATTGGTATTTAGAATACAGTTACATTCAAAAAGTATTTTGATTACTGAAGAGATTACTTTGCATTTTATTGTCATTTGTTTCATTTAATATTTAGTCCTTTCAGATGGAAAACATTTAAAAATATAAATGATGCGATACAAAGTGCATTTGAACAGCGGTGAAACATTTTCTTATTGACAAGTCATACGAGCAGACAGAGAATTAAGTTTTGAAGGAGCAGAAGAAATATAAATAAACCTTGTGTAATTGGCAGCTTATGCTAAGCTAAAAATCGCCATTTTATATGCACATGTTACCAGACACGATTGTATTTGTTATCAAGAAAATTCACATTGGAACATAATTATTTATATAATTATATATAATTAAATATTATATATAATTATTCCTTGATTATTAAAGACCCTTGATATTAGGGCAAAAATCATATTCTTGATCATTTTTGTATTGTTTTCCTGTAATAATATCTAAAAATCCTTAAAACAAGATCAGTTTGATTTATTTTGTTTTAGAAACAACACTGCATAAAATATTTAGGTTTTGCAGAGAATGTATTTTTAACATGTGTATTTTGTCTTACTGTGCTGGCAGAGTTTATTAGTCAAAACAAGTGAAACAAATCTACCAGTGCTGACGAAGTAATCCAAAGTATTTATAATACACTACTGACCTTGAGTAATCTAATGAAATACATTACAAATTACATTTTACATTTCATAAGTAACTCCCCCAACCCTGCCTGTAGATGAGAAAAGAAGGGAGTTGTGATCACTACCAAATGTCCTACCATGACTAATCTTTAGGATTAATGGAATATTAAACAAATGCAATTATATTTTTAAATATTTATTTTATTTTCTTTCTTCTAATTTTTATTAAAATCTATTCAGTACGTCCACAGCGTGAAGGTAGGATCTTTATTTATGAATGGACTCTTGTTTTAAAATCTCCCTCTGCTTCCAATTATGACTCCCCTTGAACACTTTTAAGGTGTCATACACTGAGAAATCAACTTTCCTTGATCTTTTTACATATAAGAGGTAATAGTATACTATAAAAACATTCTGCGAGTTTCAGAACTCAAAACTTATTTGTTAGTCTAAAAAAAAGGCTTTATTTAAACCAATATTCCTAAACAACTTCCTCGTCTCTATTACGTAATAGAGATGAATTCATCAGCACAAGTCTGCCTCTGCATTAACAGGTCAATGCCTACTTCTTCAGCTCCTCTTTGGCTCACCCACAGGTTCGGGGTTAGAGCGGTGATAAGAGTCGGCACAGCAGGGAGAATCATAGGGATTATTGGAGCAACAAGAGGTTCAAGATGCCATGCAAAGTTTACAAAACATTGTGCAGTGCCAGGCTGTGGAAAAACAGACTTTTTGCATTTGATTCCTAATGATCCTAACATTAGGAAAGAGTGGCTGACGTTTAATTTAAATGAAGTCCAGGATTGCGCCAGTAAGACATTGTTTATTTGTTAGCTTCATTTTACTGTGGATTATTTTTCAAACAAGACATAGTTCTACACAGTCTTTGCAGAGTGACTTCTAAAACAGTTCTCCCCTTTTCTCCCCAATTTGGAATGCCCAATTCCCAATGCGTTCTAAGTCCTTGTGGGGGTGTAGTGACTCGCCTCAATCCGGGTGGCGGAGGACAAATGTAAGTTGCCTCCGAGTCTGAGACCGTAAATCCATGCATCTTATCACGTGGCTTGTTGTGCATGTTACCGCGGAGATGTAGTGTGTGTGGAGGCCCGCGCTATTCTCCGCGGCATCCATGCACAACTCGCCACATGCCCCACCGAGAGTGAGAAACACATTATAGGGACCACAAAAATACATCAAAGAGCTCATCCTTAAACAGCCTTAAACAGTAAATCCACTAGATAGATAGCCTGAGGAAACCACACAATACTGCAAGTCATACACAGAGGCATTCTGAGAAAGTGTGCTGTGAGTTTTGAAACAGGGTTTGGTCAGCAACCACTTGCAATTTTCTAAGAGTGTAGGTGGATCACTGTCCCCAAGCAACATACGTAATACAGCACTGAGATATGTAGAGAATATATTCAAGAAATATACAAAATATGTAGTCTTCAGTTGCAACTGTGTATATATATATATATAAATAGTTCCCCAAACATGAAAATTTCCACTTTCATGCATGATGTCTATGACTTTCTTTCTCCTGCTGAACACAAAGACTTTTAGAAGAATATCTCAGCTCTGTAGGTCCTCACAATGCAAGTCAACAGGTTCCAAAACTTTAAAGCTTAAAAAAAGCACATAAAAGCAGCATAAATTTATTCTATATGCTTCCAGCGGTTTATACCAAGAAAAGATGTCTGGAGCTTTGAATTCTTGAAGAAAAATGGACACATCCTAGACACAAAATGCACAAAGATGTCAAAAACCAAAGAATTAAATATAAGCAGAAGCAATTCCGTGCAAAATCATCCATTTTCCGTTATGATGACATACATTATCAAGTGTATTGCATAATGAGGAAGTGGCTCATTATGATGTAATCTAGGAAGAGGGGGTTGAATCTATGCAGTCTTTCAGTTTAACTTATCCATAGCCATGTCCCATACTTTACACAGGTCCTCTTCCAGCTCATCCGACAACTCAACTGAAGCATCGCTATGTCTGAATTCTTGATGTGTCATCATCTAAAAGGCAACGAATGCAAATTTCAGACGAAGCCTATATTAATGCTGCTGTTTTGTTTTTCAATTTTACTTTAAGTAATTTGTCGTAGAGATTATTTAAAGCTAATATTTACTAGTTTGTTAGATTAATTGTCAACTTTAATGTGGATTGTGTAAAATATTGAGATCTATGTGCGATTGTAAGCTGTTTTGTTGTTTTGTGTTTTTTGCATTTGTGACCCCGTATTCAAATAAAAGTGAAAGAATAGTTATCTTTCGTCATCTCGTGTTCAAGATCCACCTATGGGAAGGGCATACGCACCTGACATCTGCAGAAGCATCCAATTGCACAAAGTCTGGCTTGACAGACAGGAGTGCATACCCAGTGCTGCTGTAAAGCCCCACCCTGACCTGAGGGCATGAAAGGACCTGTGCGCGCTACTTTCCTCAGTTGATATTCGCTTTTCGCGACCTATGCGAAATACTCACAGCTCGACTGTTTCTCAGGTTTGGCTCAACAGTCTTTAGAAGGACACATCCTTGGATTAGCATTCGCCAGGCATGACTGCCAAAGGAGTTCTGGTCAGTTTGCTGTTTTATTCAGCCTGCAAGCCACCCACGCTTGCAGGCCTTCGTATTTCTTTACAGCTGACTGCCTTTCCTCGTTGCCATTTTCCATGGGGGGGGGTGCATGGGGTTCAAACATGCGGAGGAGGTTCTCTCCTTCCCTGAAAATTGTAGTCATTTTATGTCCTTGCCATGGAAACTCCTGCACCATAAACTCGAAGTAGCTGCTACCCAAGGCAGCGAACTTGAGCATGACGACTCAGAGGGGGGAAATAGTGATGATGCTGCAACTCTGGGACTCTCGTCTGTCAGAAGAGTGCATTCTATCTCCAATGAATTGTCTCTCACTGTTCAAAGAGTGAGCGAGTGTGCAGTATCGCATTTGCCTCAGACTACAGGGCCTTATGGCATCAGCCATCCAGGTTGTGCCCTTGGGGTTTTTGAGAATGAGAATGGATTTGGTCTCTGCATCTCAACCTCCTACTTGATCGCTCTCAAACTTTACAGTGACCTGTGCTTTAAACACATGTGATGCCTCTAGGGGTGGTCATGTTATGAAAAGTTGTATCTACAGTTGTATCTGCTTCCCTGACCAGGTGTTGTGCCACCCAGGAGGGCAGCACAGAGAATGGGATGTGGCTAACTGAACTACGCTCAGCTTACATAAATTATCTAGAGCTCCTCACTATTTGGAAGACTCTAAGACACTTTCTGCCCTGCTTTCAGGGGCATCATGTCCTGGTGCACTGTGACAATACTACAGCGGTAGTTCACATCAATCGCCAAGGAGGGATGCACTCCCCTCAGCTTTACTGCCTAGCCCACAAAATGTTGGTGTGGAGCAGTCAGCATCTCCTATCGAGGGGGAAGAGTGGTGACCCCACCCTCAAATAGTGTGCATGATGTGGGAGAGGTTCGGTCTGGATTCCGTCAATCTCTTCGCTTCATGCAAAAATGCCCATTGTCCTACGTTCTTCTCGCTAAAGGACACTCCCATGGCACATCCATGACCCAAGGTGCTGCTCTATGCCTGTCCCAAACTCAGCTTGATTTTTACCACTGTAGCCAGAGTGTGGAAACAGAGCTTGACACTAACTCTCATAGTGCACAGATGGCCCGAAACACCATGGTTGGTGGAGATAATTCCTCTTCTTTATGCCATGCCTGCTCCCGTTGCACACTGACCTTTTATCTCAGGTTAACAGAGAAATATACCACCCTCATCCAGATACCCAGAGTGGCACTTCCCACTGTGGTGGTCGCCACCAAACAACATGCCAGGGGTTTTCCATGAGGTCTTTGTATGACTGTAAGTGGCACATTTTTGAGAAGTGGTATAATTCACATCATTTGGTGTCATATCAGTGTTCAGTCACTGACATACTATGCTTTCTACAAAACCTTCTGGACAAGGGTAAAACCTTTTCTAGCATCACGGCTTACCTGGCAGACATTTCTGTTTGCCACATTGGCATTCGCAACAGTGGGACAGCAGCCTCTCATTCATAGATACATTAAGGATGCTAGCTGTTCTGTGCCAGTTACTAGAAAGCTTGTTCCTTAGTGGGACCTCTCCATGGTGCAAGAAGCTCTATCACAGCAGCCTTTCGAGCCCTTGGAGAATATTGTTTTAAAGTCACTGTCTTATAAAAATACTGGTGCTGGTATCAGCCAGATATGTCAGTGATCTGTATGCCTTATCTGTTCATTCTTCTTGTACAAGATTTTACCCAGGCATGGGGAAGGTTTCTCTAAGACCCAATCCGGCCTTTATGCATAATTGCTTCCCTAAATTCACGGGCGAGGTGTTAGAGCTCAGCGCTTTCCACCCACCTCCTTTCACATCTCTGGAACACTAGAGGCTGAATGCTTTATGTCCTGTGCGTGCACTCCACATGTATTTGTGTAGGACTGAAAATATCAGAAAGAGCTACCAATTAATTTAATTAAAAATAATAAAAATAAATGTATTTGAATATTTTAACAGTTTGATTCTTGAGACTTTAAGCTTTCAAACGGTATATATTTTAGAGGATTGGTTCAGTATTTTGAGAAAATATTAATAAGAAAATTTAAAAAGTACATTTTAAAGTTCAAGGTCATTTTCAAGGTCAAGGCCACCTTTTGAATGGGAACCACTGGAATGATGAACAGTGCATAAGTGTTAAAAAACATTATTAAAAAAGGCCCCCACTCACTGAAAAAAACTATTTCCACACAGAAATTGCAAGTAAACAGACCATATGTTCTTTCAAGTAAAGGCTACACACAATTCTTGGTGTCTTTAATTAGAAATTCTTAAGTAAAGTTTTCTTTACAATACTGTTTTCAAGTACATTTTATTCACTCTTTGTTTGTTCATTTTACTTAAGTAATGTAGAACTGAATTAAGCCATGTTTTTGAAAGTGTACTAACTTTTCAATGAGTCATGTAGGGTGCGGAAAGAGGTGAATGGGCAAATATAAAAGGGCATATATACAAAATCAAGCATTATTGGAGCTCTAACTGTAGACTTCTCTCTCCTCCCAACATGGAGTGGAGGACATCTGCAGTTTGCATACTACTGTTGGCTCTTATATGTGACTTCCAGGTTAATGCAAAGAGGGGTAAGTGTTACCTTTCAGCTAACCACCTCGTTGAATTTAAATGACGAAGAAGAGGGTAACTATATCTTGTGTTTTTTAAATGTTGTTTTTATTAGCACCTGATCAAGTCTGTGCAAATATAGTCTGTTATATAGTATTACTTTACGCATTAGATAAGGTTAACAACGAGAAATGACTTAAAAGGGAAAGTTCACCTGAAATTTTACATTTTGTCATTTATTCACTCTTGTGTTGTTACAAATCTAAATGACTTTTCTTCCAGATTAACACGGGGAGATGCTTGGCAGAATGTTAACCTCAGACACCATTCAGTCATTGTATGGGAACACGATGCATTGAAAGTGGACAGTGACTGATACACATTCTGCCTAACATCTCCTTTTGTGTTCCATGGTAGAAAGAAAGTCATATGGGTTTGGAACGACATGAGGGTGAGTAAGTGATGACAGAATTTTTTGGGCGAAATGTCTTTTTGAAGACACTGAATCTAAATGTAATAATTAAATTGTTGTATTTTCATTAGGTGTCCCCTTTTTTTTTTTTTACATTATGGTAATTGAGAGATCTTGACAAAAAATATACCTATTGATAGCTTTTAAAAATATTTAAGATTCCATTAAATAAGATTCTAAAATTCAAAATGTTATAGCAATAGATTTATTCCAGATTTAGGGTATTAAATGATCATGCCTTCCCCCAAAAAGGATGTCTGTTAAGTAAAATAATCTTCAATAAAAATGATCAATTATAAACTGAATTTATCTTGTGACATGGCATGATGTTGGGGTTGGAAAATGATACATTATCATCATTACAGCAGCAGTAATATTAGTATCTTTAGTGTCTTTAGAGTGTAGATTAAACAGGAACTAGCTGTCTGTAACTAACAGTTGTGCAGATCATAGTTTCAACACCGTTTAACCTGAATCTGTTACTATCTACGTCATTGATAACTTGCTTTTACAGGTTACTAAACAGTTTGTTGAAGTTGTGAAAAGTGAAAAAAAAAGTCCATATACTTCATTTCATAGTGTCTTTGGAGTTTAGCTTGATAAAATTTGCCGTAACTCATCATGGCTCGCTTTTCTGGTCAGTGCCGCAGTAAGCAGCCTGTAGGTGCTATATTCAATGATGGGCCAATGAACTTGTGTTGGTTTATTCGATTTGTGAAATCACATTCAAAGTCAGTGGTACATCTTCCAAATGTTTTTAGGACAAATGAAAATGTAAGCAAATGTGATGGCCATGTCTTGTTATTGAAAATCATAAACATTTTCTTCACATGTGATGAAGCAAAAATAACAACTCTAGATACAGCGGCCCCAAAAAGTAGTTGGACACTTTAGCCACACTTTGCATTAAATAATTAAATATCAAACAAAGTTGCAACTGATATTTTATTTGCTAATGCAATGAAATGTATACATTTTAATTGTGGCTTAAATGTCAAAAGTAGGGCTGTCAGTGGATAAAACATTTACATGACATGCGGATTAATTAATTAATCGCATATATAATGTTTTGCTGAGAAAGGTCCCCAAATAAAGATAATTAAAAATTATTTATATATAATAATTAAAATAATTATACATTTAATATCTATGGCCTATAATAAATATAATAGTGCTCTCTATCATTTAAAAATTGTATTCGCAATTAATCACATACATTCTTGTAGTTAATCACAATTATTTACAGATTTTTGATAATGCTGAAATTTGACACTATATATACTTTTTCTGTCAAACTGTATTTATTTCCAGCTTAGGAAAGAAAACAAATGAATGTGTAGCAATATAATGCTTTATTAAAATTTTCCAAACAAAGCTTTCCACAGTATAAAGATAGAAATGGGCTAAAATAGCACTAATTCAAGTAACATAGACCAGATTCTGTGGAGGCGCTGCTTTTGAGGTTTTTTGAGGCGCTTAACTGCCCCCTACTGAAATGGCTTGTAAAAACACACTTGCTTCAAGCTTGAATTGCTTCAGTGGTATGACAATGCATACTTATATTACAAAATTTACACAGCGTGATTATTTGCATACATTTTTTAAATAATTAATTGCATAAGATTAAAGTGTTAAATCATCAGACATAGTACAAATATGTTCTGAGACCACTATATGTGTTAGGACAACCTAAAACCTTAAGCAAAGCTGTAAATAGCATTTTTCATACTTACATTGGTGTACATTTGCAAAGTATAATTTTTTTTTCCTCCTGTTCTAGATAGTAACCATGTAAGCAACATTTGCAGCATGTGGGGTAACTTTCACTTCATCACATTCGATGGGGACTCTTACCAGTTCCAAGGCATGTGCGAGTATAACCTGGTGTCTGACTGCCAAAGCCTCAGTCGCCAGTTCTCAGTTCACATGAAGAGAATGGAACACACCAGCGACCCAAATATCAGCAGAGTGGCGGTTACCATCAATGACGTTTCTGTCAAAATGACTCCAAACCAGGTCATGATCAACGAACATATGTAAGATTCTGGTGAAGATTTTGTTTAATTGTAGTCTAGTTAATTTGATTGCTTGATTAATTTAACCTCAAGGCAGCGGTGAACTCACCTGAGTATCTGTAAACGGTATATATACGGTAATTATATATACTGTAATTTCGTTTTTTTTTTTCTCATTCAGTGTAACATTACCCATCCATGTATCTGGCATCCTTGTGGAAGAGAATACAATTTACACCAAACTCCATTCCAAACTGGGGATCAGTGTCATTTGGAACAGAAAGGATGCAATCATGGTGAGGTTATAGAGCCCAATCCAGTCAATACCATTCATATTTTCATAGGGGATTTGATCATTAAAAATATCTTATAAACCTTTAAAGACCGTGAGCTCTGACATTGTTTATTGAAGGTATATGCTTCATATCCATCAGTCTGCATTATTTCAACTTCATTAAAGATGTTAAATATGCAGTCTTGTACCTTTTTCTTTTTGTCTGATTTGCAAATACATTTTTTGCTTCAAATCAATGTTTTTGTAATGTGGGAGGGACTTTCCTATTCAAGAGAGCATTTTATTGGACACAAATGTATAGAGTGCAAAATGAGTCATCGATATTTTTGGTACAAAACCCCCCCTATTTCTCTTCCCAGTCCAGCCCTGGTTATTAGCCACTGGCTTGTAAATATTCAGATTTCACCCACCAGTGATTGAACTGTCTAGTGGCGTAGCACTGAGATCCTTTTACTGAATAAATAGCTGGATTCATCTTAGTGTATTACTGCGTGTTGTCTTGTGAGTGTGCACTCTGAAGGAAAATTACCTTATTTGGCTGCAGTGGGTCGGGGATCGCGGTGTCACCATTGCTTTATTTGGGCCATAAAATGCCATAACTACATCTACATTGCATTAAACCATGTCAACTCTGATTTTGGTTAAACTTTTTCACAGACTGTTTTCACAACATGGTTGATACAGACCAGTAACATGCCTGTTGAAGGTCTGTTAGAAGGCAAAAGTGTTGCAAAACTCCAAAGCTTGTAGATTTGAATTTGAGAACTTGTAAAATCAATATTTGCAAGTCATACACATTATGCAAGTAAAAGATTCCTGTTGCTTTGTTCCGTGAATTTTGTGTCCAAAGATGAGATCAAGAAACATTCATTCGAATCATACATTGCACGGATGAGGAGAAAACAATCGTGCAACTTTTCTCTTGTTAATGTGCGCTGCGCTCATTTAACCATAAACATTTGCTCGTGGAGCTGCTGGCTCTCTTAAAGAGACAGTACCATTTTAGCACTTGTTATGCATATCAATGTAAACTCAATGTAAAGTGCATAAAAACATAAAAACAATTAGTAATGTAGTTAGTGTTAGTGTGTAATTTGTATATATATATAATTATTTAAAGGCATGATACATTATGAAATATTTTAACTTCAGAAAACACTGTAAATATGAAAGAATTTAACAAATCGGCTCTTGCAGCATAATATAGTAGTTTTGATATAGTAGCACTTAATATAAATTAACTTTTATTAAATGATTAAATAATTATTTCTGTAATATAATTATTAAATAATTGTTATATGTGTAATTACATTTTCTTTATTAGTTTCCATTAGGTTGTGAATATTTTCTAAAAATATTTGATTACAAATTTCAAATAGTGTCAGTATTCCAAATGCTATTTCATGACATCATATGAATTGATAGAATGTGAAATTAGATTTTTTTTAAAAAAAGCTAAAATGTGCGTCAATTGATGAAAAGTGACATTTTAAATTAAATTTACAATCCCTCTTACTATATTGTGTGAAGTCATATATATGAATACTATTGATATGTCAAAAGGCCCCCTTCTCGTTTTGCTTAATATTTTTTTTATTTTTATTTTTATTTGCATTCTGCTTACATGTCGTCAAAAGTCTGGTGAGTGAAAATAAAAATGTACTTGCCGATGTTGATTCTTTCTTCAACATGTCTGAAGAGGGTTGCACTTCTAACATCATGTTCTGTGATTGCACTGAATTATAAGGGACTTTGGTAATAAGACATTCTGCTAAAATGCTTGTGTAATTGTAATGAAGTAATTCAGTGGAATAAAATGTGATTTTATTATATACATTATACATTGTGAATAATTTATACAGTGTACGTATATATATACCATAAATACTTTGCAGTATGATTCGTTTGAAAGAGGTAGCTTATGACAGAGGAATGGGTGCCAACCATTTCAAAATTATGAAAAAACTTGCATCACCAACTTGCAAGGTAGTAGATAAAGAGTGAATGATTTAGCATATTGTGCAAACCAGTTAAACTTGGCAAGTGAATATTGCTATATAAGGCAATTCTGTGTAAAACTCTGAAATTCTGCATTTGAATTATTATTATAATAGACTGAGCATTCCTATCTCCTGTTGAATTTAGGTTTGCAGTGATATTCACCATTATATGCTAACAAAAAGTTCAATGGTATTACCATGTTTTTTTGAGAATTTATTTTAGTTGCTTTGGAGTACAATGTATAAGTACCGTTGTATATGAATATGGTAATAATTCTGTACCTGTTCACATTCACACTTATATTGATTCAGTATGCAAATTACGTATAGAGCCAAATGATGAAGATTTTTCTTTTAAAAACAACATTGTGATGTTTATTTTAGGTGGAGCTAGATGCCAAATATTCAAATCGTACTTGTGGACTGTGTGGCGATTTCAATAGTATTCCAGTTTATAACGAGTTTATTCAATCAGGTGAGTTGCTTTCACAGCCTGATTTCTGTCTATACCATTTTATTTAGAATAATTCCTCAGTTACTATATACAATAAAATCTCCGTCAAGTATCTTGATCAGATAAATAACCATCTATATCTTATTTAATATAGAACAAAAGGTTGGTCATATTGAATTTGGGAATATGCACAGAGTTCCCAATCCAGAGCATGTCTGTGAAAACCCTTTTGAAAACAATGATGAGCAAAATGTGCTGGACCAATGCGAAAAACATGTAAGTCACAGAAACTATCCTTATGGATTTAAAGGTGAATTTTTACATTCAAATCAAATTGAAAATCACTCCCACTAATCAGCATCTCAGAATTCCAATGTTGTTACTTAATGTGGACTTCTGAGTTTAAAGATACACCATATCTGTGTCACTACAGCGGGATTCTTGTGCAGAGCTTTTGGAGAATGAAGACTGGTCTTCTTGTACAATGGTTTTGAGTCCTGAGCCGTATGTCACGGCCTGTATGCATGATTTGTGCTTTCATAAAATTAGAGATGTTAACACACTCTGTGCGACTTTTTCGGAATACTCCCGCCAGTGCTCTCATGCGGGAGGGACTCCGCCCACTTGGAGAACAGAGCGATTCTGCGGTAAGAAATGCAAGATGTAGATGTAGAGGAAGTCACAGTAGATGCTTTTATCTTGCCTTTTTTTCTTCCCCTAAATTGCCTAATAGCTGCTCACTAATAGCTGCTTGAATGCTGGTCAGCTAAGAATTCAGCTTTCACAATTCAGACAAAGAAGCACCTCCTTCATGAAGACAACAAAACTAACTAAATCGTCACTTTGGGGACAAGTTTTAATTAGCTAAATTCAATATTCAATACATAAAAACTTGTCTTACTTCAAAGAAAATGTAAATGTTTAAGTTTGCAAGGAAAAGATAGGATTTTTTTCTCATCTTGATAATAATAATAGTTACAGTCAGGTCCATAAATATTGGGACATCGACACAATTCTAATCTTTTTGGCTCTATACACCACCACAATGGATTTGAAATGAAACGAACAAGATGTGCTTTAACTGCAGACTTTCAGCTTTAATTTGAGGGTATTTGCATCCAAATCAGGTGAACGGTGTAGGAATTACAACAGTTTGTATATGTGCCTCCCACTTTTTAAGGGACCAAAAGTAATGGGACAATTGGCTGCTCAGCTGTTCCATGGCCAGGTGTGCGTTATTCCCTCATTATCCCATTTACAAGGAGCAGTTAAAAGGTCCAGAGTTCATTTCAAGTGTGCTATTTGCATTTGGAATCTGTTGCTGTTAACTCTCAATATGAGATCCAAAGAGCTGTCACTATCAGTGAAGCAAGCCATCATTAGGCTGAAAAATCAAAACAAACCCATCAGAGAGATAGCAAAAACATTAGGTGTGGCCAAATCAACTGTATGGAACATTCTTAAAAAGAAAGAAAGCACCGGTGAGCTCAGCAACACCAAAAGACACGGAAGACCACGGAAAACAACTGTGGTGGATGACCGAAGAATTCTTTCCCTGGTGAAGAAAACACCCTTCACAACAGTTCTCTCTCCAGGAGGTAGGTGTATGTGTGTCAAAGTCAACAATCAAGAGAAGACTTCACCAGAGTGAATACAGAGGGTTCACCACAAGATGTAAACCATTGGTGAGCCTCAAAAACAGGAAGGCCAGATTAGAGTTTGCCAAACAACATCTAAAAAAGCCATCACAGTTCTGGAACAACATCCTATGGACAGATGAGACAAAGATCAACTTGTACCAGAGTGATGGGAAGAGAAGAGTATGGAGAAGGAAAGGAACTGCTCATGATCCAAAGCATACCACCTCATCAGTGAAGCATGGTGGTGGTAGTGTCATGGCGTGGGCATGTATGGCTGCCAATGGAAGTGGTTCTCTTGTATTTATTGATGATGTGACTGCTGAAAAAAGCAGCAGGATGAATTCTGAAGTGTTTCGGGCAATATTATCTGCTCATATTCAGCCAAATGCTTCAGAACTCATTGGACGGCGCTTCACAGTACAGATGGACAATGAACCGAAGCATACTGCGACTGTATAATTATTATTAGTAAAATAAATATTGCATTTTTACTATGCAGTGGTAATATATTTCAGTCGTAAAACTTCAATTTCATGCGCCATTTAAACCAAGCTTTTATTTTGATAGATCACTGTGTCCGTTTATCACTTCTACTATCTAACAGAGCGCGCCTAGTCATAATGTGGTGTTTTTAGTGGGCCAAAAGCTTCACACATAACTTTGAAGTGTGAAGCACAAGATAATTAGATGCTTCTTTAATGAAATCACAGGCTGTTATGATTTAATAATCATACTAGGACACATGTACAACACATGGTGACAACGTAGTACTAGCCCAAATGGTCGAAACTCTCACACTGGACTCATCCAGCTGGCTACACTTACTGTTGAAACATGATAATAAATGTTTAATTAGGCATATATAGCTCTCACTTTAAATTAAGTCATGCAAAATGCTTAGTTAGCAATTAGTCAGTGCTTTATTGCAACCTTTATTAAGCATTTATTGATTTAATATTAAGTGTTCCTAAAATATTATTAAACACATTAGACAAGATAAAGCAGAAATATGTATCTAATTTATTACATATTTGGGTAACACTTAAGTCTACTGAATGTTTCTTGAAACACTGTTTACTAGCTATAGCAAGTCAGTTGATTAGCTCATATTTTGCTGTTATACAGGCTATTGAAAGTCTACTGAATGTTTGTTGAAACACTGTTTACTAGCTATAGCAAGTCAGTTGATAAGTCACTTATAGTCAGTTGAGTATCTGTAGGGTGATCATCAAATTTGATATCTTTATAAACTATGAATTTATGCTTAATTAATGTTCTCAGAAAAACTTCTTTACCACCGGTTTGCGTCAAATAAAATACATCAGTTAGGTATGATTAACAAGTTGTTTACTAATGATAAAAAAAACATGATCAAAATAGTATATTTAACTTATTAAACAATAATAAATAATTTTCTACAGTGAATATAAACAAATAACATACTATTTATATGTAGATTATTAATGTATTAATAATGCAGGAACACTGAATTATAAATGATCAATTAACTATCAACTAATGCTTTACAAATACTTTATAACCGTGTACTTATTATAAATTGTTACCAAAATGTTTTTCAAATATTTTTTCACCACATAATAAGGAAGTTTAATTTTGTGTCATTAATGTCAGTACAACTTTCTAAAGAAGTGTAAAAATGTATAGTTTCTATTGTTAGAGTATAGTTAATATATATTTGGACAGTAACAGTATTATTTAATTATTTATATATATTTTTTCTTTAAGAAATTTTAAATTAAAAATATAAATGTATTGTTCTGATGTAACAATATGTTGCTAAAATAGCAATTATCTCCCACGGGAGTTTTCGGTAATGTTCCTGTGTGGTGTTTACATACATCCGCGGGCGGACATTTCTGTTGCCTTGCGGGAATTAAGTGACATTGTACACAAATTTGATAACTCCCATGTTAATGCTGTGGTTATAGTAGCTGGTGATTTTAATAAGAGTAATTTTAAAACTGCTTTTCCCAACTACTATCAGCATGTTAAACATCCAACTAGGGGAGCACATATCCTGGATCACTGTTACAGTAATGTAAAATCTGCTTATCAATCTAGTCTCAGACCAGCCTTTGGAAAATCAGATCACTCCTCTGTGTTACTTCTTCCTACATATATACAGAGGAGTAAACAATTAAAACCTTCGTCATGTATTGTTCAGTGCTGGACGAAGGAGAGTGAAGTGAAACTACAAGGATGCTTTGATGCTACTGATTAGTCTGTGTTCCGTTCAGAAAATTTGGATGAGTATTGTGATGCAGTGACTGGGTATATTGATTTCTGCATTGATTGCTGTGTTCCAAAAAAGGTAACAAAACAGTATGCTAGTCAGAACCCGTGGTACAATGGTGATGTGAATAAGAAAATACAACAGCGGGCCGTGGCTTTTAAATCTGGTAACGCTGCTGCTTATAAGTTGTCCAGATATTCTTTGGAGCGGTCAATTAAAGCTGCTAAACGAGCCTATGGAGCTAAGATAGAGGGACATTTCATGGAGGCGGACCCACGACGTATGTGGCGAGGGTTAAATTCTATCACCGCTTGGAAACCTAGAGGAGGATCCAGTCCCAATGTTGATCCATCCTTGTCAAACAAACTAAATAAGTTTTATTGTCGTTTTGAGATTGGGAATGTTGAACCTGTTGTTTTTCCTGCTTGTAATGAGCAGAGTTTTACCATCATTCAAGAGGACGTTCAAAGGATCTTGTCCAGGACAAAGGTGAGGAAGGCACCTGGACCGGACGGTATTCCTCCTCGTGTCCTTAAACTGTGCTCCGAGCAACTTAGTCCTGTTCTGACTGATCTTTTCAACATGTCACTGGTGAGGTGTACTGTTCCAGTTAGCTTTAAAAGAAAAGATAATTTATAATTCCAGTGCCCAAGAAGACACCTGTGACGAGTCTGAATGACTATCGGCCAGTGTCCCTCACATCTGTCCTGATGAAAACCTTTGAGCGGTTGTTGTTGGATTTTATCAAAGATCAAATCCCTGTGTCTGTGGACCCACTACAATTTGCATATAAGAAAAACAGAAGTGTTGAGGACGCCATTTCCTTTGCTTTAAACTCTGTCTATAAGCATCTAGATGTACATAAATCATATGCTAGAATGCTATTTATAGACTATAGTTCGGCTTTTAATTCAATGGTCCCTACAAAGCTCTTTCACAAACTGAAATGTCTAGGACTCGATGATGCCATTTGTAAATGGATTTTAAATTTTCTTACTAGTCGACCACAAAGGGTCAAAATCAATGGTTGCATTTCAGATGAGCTGTATGTTAGCACTGGTTCACCACAGGGGTGTATCTTGAGCCCCCTATTGTTCACATTGTATACTCATGACCTTGAAGCATCCAATGCTAATAATGTGATAATCAAATATGCAGATGATACAACAATCATTGGGCTGATCAGTTTAAACGATGAATCTCATTATCGTAAGGAGGTGGAGAAGGTTGTTCAACGGAGTAAGGAATACAACTTGCTTTTGAACACTTCAAAAACGTGTGAACTTGTTATTGATTTTGGTCACAATAGGAATCAGGTGCCTATTACTATCGATGATTCAAATGTGCAGATTATTGAGAAATGTAAATTTTTGGGTGTGACTCTCTCTCATGATTTGAACTGGAGCTCTAATACAACTAACATTGCTAAGAAAGCGAGACAGCGCCTTTTCTTTTTACGTAGGCTTCGAGAGTTCACCCAAAATACTAAGATTCTTCTGAATTTTTACTACTGTGTAATTGAGAGTGTTCTAACTAGTTGTATTACTGTGTGGTTTGGTAATCTCACCTTGAAAGAGAAGAAGGCTTTGAACAAAGTGGTTTGTTCAGCCAGCGGGACTATTGGCTGCACTTTGCCGCTTCTGGAGGTTACATATAAAGCTAGACTTTTAGATCGAGCTTTAAAAATTGTTAATGATGATGATTTAGGCCATCCTGCAAGGGCCTTCTTCGAGATGCTTCCCTCAGGGAGAAGGTATCGCTCTGTCAAATGTTCCACTGATCGTCATTTAAACAGTTTCTTTCCCCAAGCTGTGATCACTTTAAACAAAGCACTTTAAATCAGGCACTTTAAATCAATGTATGGATTTTATTGTACGGTGTTTTATTATTGAGTTCTATGTGGCATTTGCTTGTCTGTTTTATGTTATGTCCTTTTATGTGTTGACGTTGCACCTTGAGCTTCTTGCACATTTTCTTTTTCCAATGTGGTTTTATACTGCAAATGGCTAATAAAGTGAATCTGAATCTGTGAATTATTTTATTTATTTTAAAAAAATATGATAATTATTGAGCCCTAATAGAAAAATCTAAATAACTGCAATAATTTTAATGATAATTATACAATTAAAAATTAACATTTCTGTTCTAAATTGTAAAAAGTCATTGTGACATATTTATTTACAGCTGTGAAATGCCCTTTAAATATGGTACATTCTGAAAGTGGCTCCCCCTGTATGGCTACATGCTCAAACAAAGGAACTAACATAGTGTGTGAGGAACACAACATTGACGGCTGCTTCTGCCCACAAGGTCGGTACCAAATTCATACCATTATTGAATCCTAGTCCCACATATACAGCATTTATGTGTTATTTTAAATAAAGAACTACACAAAGTAAACTGTGTATTTATGTTTGTGTATTTGGATGAATATTATCTGTTGTAGGAACTGTGTTCGATGACATCTCAAACAAGGGCTGCATCCCAGTGGAACAGTGCCTGTGCAAACATGACAAAAACTACAAATCAGGAGAAGTCCTCCTTAAGGATGACATGGAATGGTAACACAATACATTTCACTCATTTCACTCATATTTTCATAGTATCTTTTAGAATGGATTCCATTTATGTCCATTCCAACATCTGTCTACTGTTTTTTGTTTTACAGTAGACTACCCCACCACATTCTATGAATTCAGACTATTGAGATTTCTGATGCATGCAACGCATAGAAGAAAAAAATATTAATTAGATTTTAATTGTGTCTGAAAGACCTAAATGAGGCTAAATGGGGGTTCTTACAATTTATATTGCATAGAGTAGCTGAAAAGTACAGTATTTTATTTCATTTCACCGGTAGACCTGAAGGAGTTTATTTACTGTGTATGTTTGTATTTGTATGTAAATCAGCATATGTGTGGAGGGGGACTGGAATTGTACGATTCTACCCAGCCCTGGCCTGTGCGCCGTAGAGGAAGGATCTCACTTTACCACCTATGATGGGAAAGAATACACTTTCCATGGAGACTGCACCTATGTTCTCTCCAAAGTAGGCAAATGTTAATTACTAATTCAATTCTGTAACTGTTGAAGCATCTGCATTTGAAATTATGCTGTTGTTTTACATTGCTCATTATGGAGATCGCCAGCTGCACCTAAACATATTCCACTATTTTTCCAGGACTGTGAAGACTCAAAGTTTATCATATTAGGTCAGATTGCACCTTGTTTTACTCAGAAAACCGACACCTGCTTGAAAGCTATAGTGGTGCTGCTTGACAACAATAAGACAAATGTATGTACATGCCAATACTTCCACAACAACAACACGATAATCAGCTAATTATTTACAGTACTGTGCAAAAGTCTTAGGCGCTTTATATTTTTCACAAAATTATTTGTCTTCAAACAGTAATATTATGTATTCTGCTTTTATTGTATGTAGGAAACATCCATTTTAGATTTCAACAATCCCTTTGCAAATAAAATTCAAAGAAGAAGAACATGAAGACGATGTATTCAAAAAATAATGACATAGATAGTTTTCATTTATCACTTAATGTCATACAAAGTCCAGTAAACATTAAAAAAAAGCTAAATCAATATTTGGTGTGACCACCTTTGCCTTTAAATCAGCCCACAATTCTCCTAGATACACCTGGACACAGTTTTTCTTGGTTGTTGGCAGATAGGATGTTCCAAGCTTCTTAGAGAATTCACCACAGTTCCCCTTCTGTCACTCACTCGACGTTGTGTCGATGTAGTGACACTAGGGGGCTCTCTTGAAAGCCTTGGTTACCTCTTAGTTCAGAAAACATTTATTTGTCGAATGGAGTCATGTGGATTATTTTGATGCACCCTAAATATGTGTTTTGGACTCTTGGATGGCCTGAGGGTGAGTACATTATCAGCAAATGTTCATTTTCTTCAGCTTTAGTGTGTCAATAGGAAATATAACTGTTCGACTCCCAAACATTACTTTTGCAAATAGAAAAGATTAGAATAGAAGAACAGGGAGCCCTGCAACAGATGGCCCCCCACTGAAGATGGTGTCAGTCTGAGACATACATAAAGAGACAGAAGCAGTTGCGACAGCCTAAATAGATAGAAGAACTGTGGAAAATTCTCCAAGAAGCTTGGAACATCCTATCTGCCAACAACCAAGAAAAACTGTGTCCAGGTGTACCCAGGAGAATTGATGCTGTTTCAAAGGTGGTCACACCAAATATCGGTTAAGCTTTTTTATGTTTACTGGACTTTGTATGGAATTAAGTGATAAATGAAAACTATTTATGTCATTAGTTTTGAAGACATTGTCACTATGCAACATTTTTCACATGTGCCTAAAACTTTTGAACAATATACATACATATATCAAACAGTGTGCTTATGAAAATATTTCGTGCTAAAATGTTCAACAAACTTCTCGACCCACATAAAATGCTTCTGTATCTTTCTTCTTCAGCCTCTGCTCATCAGACATGATGGCATGGTACAACACAATGCTGAAGTGCCACTTCCTTACAGCACAGGTAAAAGAGAGAGAAAGAGAAAGATATTTATTTCTTCATGATTAAAAGCCAATGTCCTAAAATGTAATAAATGATTGATTGTGAAGACCTTGACATTTTTTCGTGAAGGGTTTTGCAAAATGCTTTGATTTTTTGTCTCCTAGCTGACTTCAAGGTGTTCATGCCCTCATCGTTTCACATCATACTCCAGACCACATTGGGGCTGCAGGTGCAGGTACAGCTGGTACCCATTATGCAAGTGTACATCACTATGGATCAAAGCTTCCAGGGCAAGACTTGTGGTGAGAACTCTGTCCTAACCAAACAAGAAACAGTATAAACGTCAAGCATTTGGGTTACGTAGCAGGATTCAATTAATCCATCCCCTACTGTAAAATACAGCCTAAACCAGCCTTGGGTGGTTTGCTTAAGTGCCCAAACAACTCTAAAACCATCAAAACAGACCAGCCAAACATGCTTGACCATGTTTAACCTCCTGAGACCCGAGCAATACTGCTGTGTGCAATTTCCATTTCCCATTTTGATTTGTAACTAGTAGCAGCTATTAAATGAGCAAAAAAACTATCAAATTGTTTGTTTCAATGAGTGTTGGTTATTAATGTTTTTGAGACATTATAGACTTGACATCAGAAATCAGCATAATTAGTTCTGATTAAAAAAATGGCTAGCCTCATCTAATCACTGCCAACCATGATAAAATATACTGAATCTATGTACAGATTACTATTGTCCCATGTCTGCCAAACATGTTGAGTAGTCCAAACATCATCTGCAGCCTGAAACTGAACCTTTGATTGGAGGTTTGGATTGAATGCACTTAGCTGCATAGAGAGCTATAGGATGCTCCCTTGCTCCCTATTTAGTGAATGGACTTAACCTCCAGTGTGGTGTCTGTCTGCACTGGTATCAGAACAGTTTGAAACACACATTATTTTCATCCTAATTCCATATAAAGCCTCTGAAAGCAACATTTATCAGCATTTGGATGAACCCTTTGATTCACAATGTGAAAATCAACAGTGAATATAGAAATGCATTTATTAATGTTAATGAATAGAACCGTATTGTAAATCAAAATCCACATATGTGGACATCATGTTTATCCACACGCTGATGTGTGAAAAATGAATACATTTTTTAAAACGGCATATCAAATGAAATAAGAGATGCTACTCTTTACACCCAAACAGGCTTCAATGCAAAAACGTAAAGAGGTTTCTTACCACGGGGCCTGGGTTGCTCAGTGGTAAAGATGCTGACTATCACCCCTGGAGTTCATGAGTTCGAATCCCAGGGCATGCTGAGTGACTCCAGCCAGGTCTCAAGCTACCAAATTGCAGAGGTGGGGGACTCGAGTCACATGACTTGACTCGAGTCTGACTCGAGTCACAATTTTCAGGACTTGTGACTTGCTTGATTAAAGTACGAAAATGACTTGACTTGACTTTGACTTGAGAACAAGTTACTTGAGACTTGACTTGACTTGAAGTGGAAGACTCGACAATGACTTGAACTTATAATAAACAAACAGCAATACAATTAATTAAAAATATATATATTGTGACGTCAGCATCACTATCGGCATCTGTGCCTTTAACGCTGCTCAATTCAAACCGCGCCAAACATGGCAGACAGTAGTCGAGCTCCACAAATTGTCTCGTTTGGCTATACAGACTTTGAACTGGACCGTGCCTATAAAAAAAGATTTGCCAGTTGCAAAATATGCAAGGCACGAATATCCGACACGACAACCACAACGTCAAATTTCGTTCGACATATCAAGAAGAACCACAAGGAAAGGTAAGAAAGTAATCTCTTTATAGTCAGTTTCACTAAGATCTACGTTATAACGATTACTAATGTAATGATTTAATCTTTTCTGTTTGTCATAATTTGGCCTTGATGGCATATTATGTTTTTTTCTTATTAGAAATGTGACCATGGCATTATCATTATACTGTTACGTTTCGTAAATAGATGTAACTTATTGGGGAATTTGACTATACGTAACAGTGGCGTAGCCTGAATTTTTTAATGTTGATTGGCGTCTTAAAATGAGCGGGCAGCTCAATATTACATGTAGGTTATAATGTATGTATTAAATGTGCGCATTTTCAAGTTTGTGGACTGCGTGTGGAAACTATAAAGCATTGCGCATAACGTTACTGCATGACAGGCTAACGAGGCGCCGATGTGATCACTAGCACGCACCTAAACATTTCTAAGGGGCTGTTTAACTAGGGTTGCCAACCGTTCCGTATAATACGGAATCGTTCCGTATTTGACACATCAAAGTCTTGTTCCGTATTGAACTGATACGGAACGCACTTTGTTCCGTATTTTTGAGTATCAATTCAGTGCAAATCCATGACAGACACATAGCTTCTATTCTAATATATATGTCAGACAGACTATGAATGAACGAAGACCTGCTTTAATGCAAAATTCGGGGACTTGGCGCCCCCTTGGCGGGCTCTGACCCGCGCTCGCGCCATTGGCTGTTCAGTTGCCGCAGCACAGCCTATGAGCGAGCCAGATGGCATAGATATATGCAGCATAGATATATACACGGCTGATATATATAGGCTTCATTAAATCGAGGAAAAGGAGTTTCCGAAGACATTTGTTGGCTATGATAAGAAAAACTACTAAATTAAAAAAAATATATTTTTTTGCACTTGAAAGAACATTCTAGAAGTCTAATTCTATTGAATAAGTTCGCACAAGGCTACAGAAAACTGTTGTGGTTGGCAACCCTATGTTTAACGTTACACCTGGCCACTTCATGCGTTTTCTCAGATCGGATAGCTGATTCTGATTTATCAAAACGATTCCATTTACAATTGGTCACATAAATGTGGTTTTGCAAATTGATTTTCCTTAAATGACATTATTTTTTAAAATGTAAAGAATGTTTGTGCATACGAAAATATTTTTTTTTAATGTTTACAGGTAATGTTAATGTCTGAACGTTTTGTGTAAACAACACAATTTTATTTTATTTTCAGATATTAATGTAGCACAGATATGCATATGATTAATATGTAGCAAATGTATAATAAATAAGATAAATAATATATGTATACAAGTTCATCTTTTCTGTGCAAAAATAAATATGTATCGAAAAAATGTACCTCTATTTATTTTAGTAGTGTGACTTGACTTTACTTGAAACTTATCAGGACTTGACTTGACTTGCTTAGGGTGAACCCTTGACTTGACTTGACTTGCTTGATTTATCTGAACTGCGACTTGAGACTTGACTCGAGACTAGATGGTTAAGACTTGAGACTTGCTTGGACTTGACCATGTGTGACTTGTCCCCACCTCTGCCAAATTGGCCCAGTTGCTAGGGAGGGTAGAGTCAAATGGGGGTAACCTCCTACTGTGGTTCGCTCTCAGTAGGGCCTGAGGTGAGTTGTGCGTGGATGCCGTGAAGCATCCACACGTGCTATATCTCTGCGGCAACACGCTCACCGAGCCACGTGATAAGATGTGAGGGTTGACGGTCTCAGACAAAGAGGTAACTGAGATTCGTCCTCCGCCACCCAGATTGAGGGTCACTACGTCAACACAAGGACGTAGAGCACATTGGGAATTCCAAATTGGGCAGAAAAGGGAGGAAAAAAAGGGGGGTTTCTTACAAGAGGCACTTGTGTTGGCTCTGCATTAGCATAGAAGTGCTTCACAGAAATCAACGTCATGCTGTTGTGTCACATGAGCCAGAAGTTTAACACTTAAATGACAGTCTAGAGTTTTGTGAGCAGTATTCAGTCAGTTTAAATTCATTTAAATAACGCATTGCATATAGCAAAGCCAATATACATGTCCACACATGTGGATGTGGGGTTGCACAAGGTTAAGATGTTTTTTCAAGATGGTCATGATGGCTAGTTCATGTGTTTTGCAGGTCTTTGTGGAAATTTTAACAAAGTGCTGTCTGATGACCTGAAGACCCCTCAGGGTATAGTGGAGGGTATAGCGGTTTCCTTCGCAAATACCTGGAAGACCCAATCTAACTGCCACGACCATACTGAGAGAATGGACGATCCCTGTTCCAACAGCATTGACAGCGGTGAGAAAGTTTTAATTTCTCAAAGTCAAAATGGCTGTACAAAGAAAGCAGACCCTTTACAGTATCTAATTTTTTTATTGGTTTATACATACTGTATACAAATGTTTAATGGTACACAAATTATTTTTATTATTATTAAATGCAAAATGGGGTCTATATAAAGTCCAAGACCGCTGCTGTATCAGCCACAACACACAAACACTAAATTACTTGATGAAACTAAGTTTCAATCTATTTTATTTTCATTTGATCAATTCACTAATGAGTTTATAATCTGATGCTTTTGCTTGTAATACCATATTTTATGATGTCTTCAGGGCACTTTGCTGAGCATTGGTGTTCCAAGATGAAGGACAAGAAGAGCCCCTTTGCCAGATGTCATGCTAGTGTCAATCCAGAAAGCTACTACAAAGTATGGTCTGAAACAAAATCAAATGTAGCATTTTCTAAAACTTTGAATTGTAGGCAGCCTTTCCAATTACAGAAAAAGGCAATCAATTAAAACTTGAAATATCCCAAATCCAATGCAGTTTACCCCTACACCCACAATAGGCAATGGACATAACTTGAAAAGGTTTATAGTATGTCTATGCTTTCAGAGATGCAAATACTCTAGCTGTACCTGTGAGAAGAGTGAAGACTGTATGTGTGCGGTATTTTCCTCATACGCCCGGGACTGTGCGGCTAAAGCAATATTTCTCAAAGGCTGGCGTCAAGCAGTGTGCGGTAAGATGGCTGCAAATGACACTTTAAATGACATTATTTCGCAAGGCACATCATCTAAGTTAGAAGACTTAGGTGCTCTATGTATGCTGCTTACATGATTTACACAAGTAGGAAATGTTATTAGATCTAACATCTTATGTCCTGGAATATTATTAATTTTAACCAATCATTTGCCTCAGATTTTAGCAGTAGGTTCTAGGGGCAGAGCCAGGAGTTTTTCAAAAGGGTGACCAGGCAGGGGCAAGCGATCAGTCTGTGGTGGCACAGAAATGTTCAGGAAGCATTTTTATATAGTCGGACTGCGGGGGTGGGGGGAGGTTGTTGGGTGAATGGATAAAATGACACCCGGGACAGAGAGGTTTGGCGACATGTGTCGGAGAGGTTTTGGCGCACATGTCGCCAACTATTTGCACAGAGATAATAGTTCTAAAGAACTAAATTGTGCCAAAAAATTTCCAAAAAAATTACTAAACAGCAATTGCAAGTGGGGTGGCCAGTGGGGTGGCCACCCCCTAGCTCTGCCACTGGTAGGGTCCTTCTAAGTGGGGTGTGGGTTCATATTTATTTCATATTTATGCTTAGTAAATGTTGTTTTGCTACATGCACTTTTAAAGGATATCAAAGTCTCAAAACGGCAAAAAACAAAACTAAAATACAACAGCAGAAAGTGCCATAAAACTAGTCCATACGACTTGTGCGGTATATTCGAAGTCTTACGAAATTTCCTGAAGATATACAACATTTTAAAACATGTTAATTTTGTGTATTTTTGTTAACTATTCCTTTAAAACACATCTCTTTCTATCTGATACACATAGAGAAGTACTCCGAGAACTGCCCAGCAACACAAAACTACTACTATCAGCTGCAGAGCTGCCAGCGTACCTGTCTTTCTCTCAGCTCTGAGCATAAAGGCTGCAACATTGACTTTGTACCTGTGGATGGATGTGCATGTCCAGATGGACTCTACCAGGATGAGAATGGACTGTGTGTACCTATGAAACAATGTCCTTGTTTTCACAATGGGCAGAAAATCCATCCCGGCAGGTCTATTAGCCTTAAGGATGAACACTGGTAAGTGGATAATAATGTTAGTGTTTTTCAGTAGTGATAAGAATTTAAAGACATCATGGAATGGCGTGACTAGTGCAGTTTTGTTTCCTGTGTTGACATACACTCTATGAGCACTTTATTAAGAAGACCTGCACACCTACGTATTCATGCAATATTTAATCATCCAATCGTGTGGCAGCAGTGCAATGCATACAATTATGCAGATATGGGTCAGAAGCTTCAGTTAATGTTCACATCCACCATCAGAATGTCAAATGCAATTTCAGTGATTTCGACTGTGGCCTCATTGTTGGTACCAGATGGGCTGATTTGAGTATTTCTGTAACTGCTGATCTCCTGGGATTTTCAAACACAACAGTCTGAAGAGTTGACTCAGAATGGTGCCAAAAACGACATTTCTGTGGACAGAAATGCCTTCATGATGATAGAGGTAAGCAGAGAATAGCCAGGCTGGTTCGAGATGACAGAAAGGCTATGGTAACTCAGATAATCACTCTGTACAATTTTAGTGAGCAGAATAGCATCTCAGAATGCACAACATGTCGAACATTGAGGTGGGTAGGCTACAACAGCAGAAGACCACTTCTGTCAGCCAAGAACAGAAAGCTGAGGCTGCATGAATCCATGGACCCAACCTTCCTTGTGTCAACAGTCCAGGCTGGTGGTGGTGTAATGGTGTTGGGAATGTTTTCTTGGCACACTTTTAGCCTGTTAATACCAATCAATCATTGATATATGCCACAGCCTGCGTGAATTGCTGCTGACCATGTGCATCCATTCATGGCCACAATTTACCCATCTTCTAATGGCTACTTCAAGCATGATACAAAACAAGAGTTGTCTCAAACTGGTTTCATGGACATGACAATGAGTTCACTGTCCTTTAGAGGCCTTCCCAATCAACAGATCTGAATCCAATAGAACACTTTTAGGATGTGGTAGAATGGGAAATTCGCAGCTTGAATGTGCAGCTGAATCCACAGAAATTACATGATGCAATAATGTTAACATAGGCCAGAATCTCCAAGGAAACGAAGAATTGAGGCTGTTTTGAGAGCAAAGGGAGGCCCTATACATGAATAATATAGTGTTCATAATAAAGTGCTCAGTGAGTGTATTTCCTATTGAAACAGGAAGTTTGGGCTGGACATGTCGAAGGGCTCATTTGTATTTTTATACTGTATAACCAGTAGGCTTTAGTTACATCACAGCCATGAATCAAGATTTTTTACTTGCTAGTTAATTGCAGATGGTAGGCTATTAGAGGGAGGGAAAATCTCATTCTAGAGAATTTCTAGAGAATCAAACAAATATTAATATTTCATAAAGTCATAAAGACAAGAAGTACAGATGAAAGAAAAAAATCATAATTAAAATAAATAATAAAAATACTATTTTTCACAATCCGATGTTGGCAGACATGGTTAACTTCTGTGCATTTAACAAACCATGAATTTAAACCTAAGAATCTGATCTTGTTTCTCTTTCCAGTGTTTGCATAAATGGAAAGTTCCACTGTCGGTCATCGAAAGCTCATCATCTGGGTATGAAAAATTATTTTAGGCTATTGCAAACATTGAATGAGGTTAGTGTTGCTATACATGGGCTACCATGATCAATGCTGGACACAGATCCTACAAAAAAATCCATAAACAAGCTTATACAGAATGGAGTTATTCAGTCAGAGATGATGTTTACACAATAAAACTAACCAAGGCTTTTTGATACTTCGTGATCAACAGAGCTGTTCTGTTTATTATAGACAGGAAATGAAGGGGTCAGAGAGGTGGGACAAGAATGGGAACATAACCTGACTCAAACCGAGGTCTCACATTAGCATGACGGCTCAATATATAGGTGCACTCATAGACTACAATACCACTGCTTCAACAGTTTATTGTCATCAAATTGTGAAGAAAATTAGCATTTTTGAGCATTTGGGTTTTTTGGGGGGGAATTTTCTATGTTTTTTATTCAAGGGCAAAATAAGGTCTCTTGAAGGGACATTACTGTTTTGTTCTACAACATTACACACAGTCATACATCAAAAGTGAATTTTGAATCCTCGTGTTTCGATTCCTGTGGTTATTCAACTATTCTATTTCTAGTGAATGGAGACATGTTTTGAGTGCAGCATCTGTGATGATATCTTTTGCAGAATGTTCCCATCCAAAGGTTTTCTTCAACTGCAGTACAGCAGGCCCAGATGAACATGGACTGGAGTGTGCAGGCACTTGTTTGCAACAGGAAGTTGATTGTGTGAGTCCGTAGTTTCCAGTCTCTCTATTGCTTGGTCCTGCTGGTGATATTTTTTATTTTTTGTAAGTGTAAGAGCATTTTGCTTGTATTTGTTAATAATGCTCTTTCTCACCCTCTTTCCAGTTCTCGCTGGACTGTGAATCTGGGTGCCAGTGTCCTGCTGGTCTACTGGATGATGGCAAAGGGCATTGTGTTAAATCGCATGAATGTCCATGTCCACACAATGGACAGATTTATGCAGCAGGGAGTGAAATACCCATGGACTGCAATAAATGGTGTGTACCAATCAAATTCATTGCTAATAATATCTTACGTTAAAGTTACATTACCATATAACCGCTGAGAAGTAAAGAAGTACACTAATTTGCTTTTTATGATCTATTATACTGTGGGTTATTATAGTTTATTATGAAATTTTGTATAGTTTTTATTTCCATTTTTTTTTCTTCTTTAAATGTATTTTTGTGTTTGTTAGTTTAAGATTTTCAGGTATATTTAGTGCATATAGTTTATACATATCTATGTATAAATATGTTTAACAATGTTACATTTCTCCAGTCTAACACACTAGAGTTAAGTCTACTTGCTATATTACTCCATGTTAACAGCACTTGCAAATGGGGAAAATGGTCATGTACAGACAAAAAGTGTCTAGGCATCTGCAATATATATGGTAGTGGACATTATCAAACATTTGATCAACGAAGATTCGGCTTCAGGGGAGACTGCAGTTATATAGCCATTCAGGTATGTACTATAAATGGTACACATTCAACATAACACAACAGCATTTGGTTAGAGACATTTCAATGAAAATAAACCACTTTATTCAGGAGGATGAAATAGTGTATGCTTTTATTGCTGTTGTTGTTTCTAAAGCAACGCTCACTTGTTTTTCAGGACAAGTGTGGAAATAAAACTGGCAGTTTTCACGTGATCACTGAGAATATCCCTTGTGGAACAACAGGAACCACGTGTTCAAAGGCTGTTGGGATCCTTTTGGGGGTAAGGCAGAGGTTTCTTATTCAATGCACTATGAATTTATATTTAGCAAAACATATTGCAAAATGCAACACTACATTTCACATTCAGCATTTAAAGGTGTTTTAAAGGGTCATCATTTGTGGTAATCAACATCAAAGGCTGTCGATTGATCTGAACTTGTTTTGACCCCTGAATATCCCTTTAATGTACAGCAATGTTAATATAAGTGTTGCACATGATGCAGTACAATGACAACGCTCATATTTTTTTTTTAAGTGTCATTATTGCACCTCCAGTGTCACAAAACGGAAGTGCAAAATAATTACTGTTCATTTTTATTGAAGTATTATTAGTTTTTGCATTTTTCTAATTTTTGGGGAGAACTGACCTGTGCTGAATGAGGGGTTTCATGACAATAATATCTATCATGCAATATGTTGGGGTTAGATAAGTAGTTCATTTTTTCTCTCTAACTTTTATCCCACACGCAGAGAACTAGGCTTGAGCTTTCTGAAGGCACTGTAAAAGCATATGATATTGGAAGTGGTCCACTGATAAAGTACAAACAAAGAAATGTTACTATGAACCTTGTCATTGATGCTGACATAGGACTGACAGTTGTGTGGGACTTCAAAACCACTGTCCGCATCATTCTGCAGCCTCAGCACATGGTGAGTTGAGTTAAGGCATAAGCCACAATTGTTTCCACTGTTGCATATACTGTGAACAACCAGTTTTAGCTTTCTTTTAGTGAACAAACATTAAGTCCACACTGACAATTCCACTTGAATTGAAGGTGTTGTTGCAGCACTAGTGTCCTTACAAATCAACAGTAAATTCTCTAGTTATCCTACTTGTTATCCAACAGGGTCATGCATAATTTACAGTAATTATAACAGAGAAAGCATTTCAGTTGGGGATTCTGAATCTTGCAGTTGCTTGAACTAATATGCCTTGTGTTTTCACAGGGAGAGGTTTGTGGCCTTTGTGGAGATTTCAATAGAAATGTAAAAGATGACTTTACTACTCAAGGCAAGTTGCAAACCACAAATAAATTAGAGTTTGTGGACAGCTGGAAAGTGTTAAGCACTTGCCCTGATGCAGAACAAGACTCTGAACCATGCCTTGAGACTCCCAATCGAGTTGCATGGGCAAAAAGGGAGTGTAACACCATAAATGAAGATACATTCAAAGATTGCCACAGCCTGGTACAGTTGGAAGCCCTTTTGATTCTATAACTGAAGTTAAAACCCTGCATAATGTGATATACAAAAGTCCCCCATTATATTTTTAAGAATGGAAATTTATATTCACACAGGTGGATCCGAACCCATTCTACGAGAACTGTAAGAAGGACACATGTGCATGTGACACAGGTGGAGATTGTGAGTGCTTATGCACAGCTTTGGCAGCTTATGCTCAAGCATGCATTGAGGCAGGGGTATGTGTGCACTGGAGAACACCTAAGACCTGCCGTAAGCATCTTCTATTCCAGTACACAGCTGTCAATCTTCCTGTAATCCCTTGTAATGTGATATGGTGAATTCTGTGATGTCATCTTGTTTAATTTGCATGTACATGTTCGTTCTTATGTCAATTTTTCCAAATCAGCTGTGTACTGTGACTACTACAATGGTCCAGATAACTGCACATGGCATTACAGTCCTTGTCATACACTTTGCTACAAAACCTGTCTCAACCCGGAGGGTATCTGCAATAACACTGTACCTTACCTGGAGGGTGAGTTATCATCCAAGTACACTGGTTTACATGATCAAATATTGAGTAAGATATGTAGATATTGTATATTTCTGGGCCTATTTTTACATGGTTGTCAAGTTTGGGGACCACAATTTAGTAACATAAATTATATGTGCAATGATTGTGCAGGATGCTATCCAAAATGCCCAGAGGACAAGCCTATTTTTGATGAGAGAAATAATATCTGTGTGGAGGCATGTAATCTTACATGCAATGTTGGTGGATTCCAGTACAATCCTGGAGAGGAGATCCCATCTGACAATCCCTGTCAGAAATGGTATGTATCCCTGACATAGTACTAAATCTGTGGGTGGTTATCCCACCCCCTTTAAATTACTGAAAAAGAACTATTATTATTATTCAGATTATATAATAATATTTTTTAAAAAAATAACTATTCCTTTGACAGCATCTGTGATGAAAATGCCAAACTAAACTGTTCTCAAAGACCCGGTAAGCAAAAATGAAAAAAGAAAAAAAAGTATTTGTTTTTACAACAATATAAAGGTGCAAATTATCTTTTCCCTATGTATTTTAAGGGTCTTGATTAACTAAGGATTATGTTGTTTTGTGTCTAACAGGATGCTGTTTCTATAATGGAACAGAATATGGTCACAATGACACCATTTACAATGTTACAGATGGCATGGGAATGTGTTACTACGCAATCTGCATAAACACCACTGTGATAGAATTTCAGCAACCCTGCTCAACCTCAACCCCAACCCCAGTCTCAAAGACACAATCAACTTCTACAGTATTAACTCAATACACAACTACAATTAAAACTACATCAAAAACCCCAATCAATACCACAACTAAATTTACTGAATCAACAACAGCGGTAGAATCTACTACACAAACACCCAAACCACCCATCAGTTCCACACCTTTAACTACACTAAATAGTGGTAGTCCAACAACTTCATCAGCGGTTTTTGAGACTACGTCACCATGTGTTATATGTCACTGGTCTGAGTGGTTTAATGTGTATAATCCTGATACAGGAGGAGGGAATGACATTGAGACATATGAACAAATAACAGGAAATGGGATAGAGATCTGTAAACATCCAGAAGATATTGACTGTAGGGCTGTGGGCAAGCCTGACATGAGCTTTAACGATTATATCAATCAAACAAAACAAGTTGCCCACTGCAATATTTCATATGGCTTGGTGTGTGAGAAAATAAAACAGGTTAACCGTCCCTATAAATGTTTTGACTATAAAATACGGGTTCTTTGCTGTTTTCCTTGTTCTACACCAACAGGAAGTACTCCAACTAAAATTACTGAATCAACAACAACAGTGGTAGAATCCACCACCTCAGCACAAACACCCAAACCACCCACCAGTCCCACAACTTCATCAATACCAACAGCAATTACTACAACAACAGGAAAACCTCCTATTTCATCTACTACAACTGGCAGAACTCCAACAATTCCAACAAATACATTTTCTGAATCAACAACAGTGGCAGAATCTACAAAATCAGCACATACACCCGAACCACCCACCGGTTCCACACCTTCACCTACACCAACTTCATTAATAATTGTTACTGGGAGTGAAAAAACATCATCTTCATCTGCAACAGATAAGCAAATTATTGAAGTAACTACCTGGAAACCTAGTACTACAACACATTTTGAGGTGACTGAATCAACAACAGTAACAGAATCCACCACCTCAGCACAAACACCCAAACCACCCACCAGTTCCACACCTTCAACTACAGCAACTAAAATTACAACAACAACAGGAAAAACTCCTATTTCATCTACTACAACTGGCAGAACTCCAACAATTCCAACAAATACATTTTCTGAATCAACAAAAGTGGTAGGATCTACAAAATCAGCACAAACGCCAAAACCACCCACCAGTTCCACACCTTCACCTGCACCAACTAAACTTCCAACAACAACAACAGGAAAACCTCCTGTTAAATCTACAACAACTGGAAAAACTCCAACAATTCCAACAACTAAATTTACTGAATCAACAACAGTGGTAGGATCTACAAAATCAGCACAAACACCCAAACCACCCATCAGTCCTACAACTTCATCAATACCAACAGCAATTACTACAACAACAGGAAAACCTCCAACAACTAATTTGACTGAATCAACAACAGTGGTAGAATCCACCACCTCAGCACAAACACCCAAACCACCCACCAGTTCCACACCTTCAACTACAGCAACTATAATTACAACAACAACAGGAAAACCTCCTGTTACATCTACAACAACTGGAAGAACTCCAACAATTCCAACAACTAAATTTACTGAATCAACAACAGTGGTAGGATCTACAAAATCAGCACAAACGCCAAAACCACCCACCAGTTCCACACCTTCACCTACAACAACTAAAATGACTGCAACAACTGGAAAACCTCCTTTTACATCTACACCAACTGGAAGTACTCCAACTAAATTTACTGAATCAACAACAGTGGTAGGATCTACAAAATCAGCACAAACACCAAAACCACCCACCAGTTCCACACCTTCAACTACAGCAACTATAATTACAACAACAACAGGAAAACCTCCTGTTACATCTACAACAACTGGAAGAACTCCAACAATTCCAACAACTAAATTTACTGAATCAACAACAGTGGTAGGATCTACAAAATCAGCACAAACGCCAAAACCACCCACCAGTTCCACACCTTCACCTCCAACAACTAAAATGACTGCAACAACTGGAAAACCTCCTTTACATCTACACCAACTGGAAGTACTCCAACTAAATTTACTGAATCAACAACAGTGGTAGGATCTACAAAATCAGCACAAACACCAAAACCACCCACCAGTTCCACACCTTCAACTACAGCAACTATAATTACAACAACAACAGGAAAACCTCCTGTTACATCTACAACAACTGGAAGAACTCCAACAATTCCAACAACTAAATTTACTGCATCAACAACAGTGGTAGGATCTACAAAATCAGCACAAACACCAAAACCACCCACCAGTTCCACACCTTCAACTACAGCAACTAAAATTACAACAACAACAACAGGAAAACCTCCTATTTCATCTACACCAATAGGAAGTACTCCAACTAAATTTACTGAATCAACAACAGTGGTAGAATCCACCACCTCAGCACAAACACCCAAACCACCCACCAGTTCCACACCTTCAACTACAGCAACTATAATTACAACAACAACAGGAAAACCTCCTGTTACATCTACAACAACTGGAAGAACTCCAACAATTCCAACAACTAAATTTACTGAATCAACAACAGTGGTAAGATCTACAATATCAGCACAAACGCCAAAACCACCCACCAGTTCCACACCTTCACCTACAACAACTAAAATGACTGCAACAACTGGAAAACCTCCTTTTACATCTACACCAACTGGAAGTACTCCAACTAAATTTACTGAATCAACAACAGTGGTAAGATCTACAAAATCAGCACAAACGCCAAAACCACCCACCAGTTCCACACCTTCACCTACAACAACTAAAATGACTGCAACAACTGGAAAACCTCCTATTTCATCTACACCAATAGGAAGTACTCCAACTAAATTTACTGAATCAACAACAGTGGTAGGATCTACAAAATCAGCACAAACACCAAAACCACCCACCAGTTCCACACCTTCAACTACAGCAACTAAAATTACAACAACAACAACAACAGGAAAACCTCCTATTTCATCTACACCAATAGGAAGTACTCCAACAATTCCAACAATTCCAACAACTACATTTACTGAATCAACAACAGTGGTAGGATCTACAAAATCAGCACAAACACCAAAACCACCCACCAGTTCCACACCTTCACCTCCAACAACTAAAATGACTGCAACAACTGGAAAACCTCCTTTTACATCTACACCAACTGGAAGTACTCCAACTAAATTTACTGAATCAACAACAGTGGTAGGATCTACAAAATCAGCACAAACACCAAAACCACCCACCAGTTCCACACCTTCAACTACAGCAACTAAAATTACAACAACAACAACAGGAAAACCTCCTATTTCATCTACACCAATAGGAAGTACTCCAACTAAATTTACTGAATCAACAACAGTGATAGGATCTACAAAATCAGCACAAACACCAAAACCACCCACCAGTTCCACACCTTCAACTACAGCAACTAAAATTACAACAACAACAGGAAAACCTCCTATTTCATCTACACCAACAGGAAGTACTCCAACTAAATTGACTGAATCAACAACAGTGGTAGAATCCACCAACTCAGCACAAACACCCAAACCACCCACCAGTTCCACACCTTCACCAACAAGAACTAAAATGACTGCAACAACTGGACAACCTCCTTTTACATCTACACCAATAGGAAGTACTCTAACAATTCCAACAACTAAATTTACGGAATCAACAACAGTGGTAGGATCTACAAAATCAACACAAACACCCAAACCACACACCAGTTCCGCATCTTCACCTACACCAACTAAAATTACAACAACAACATTAACAACAGGAAAACCTCCTATTTCATCTACACCAATAGGAAGTACTCCAACAATTCCAACAACTACATTTACTGAATCAACAACAGTGGTAGGATCTACAAAATCAGCACAAACGCCAAAACCACCCACCAGTTCCACACCTTCACCTACAACAACTAAAATGACTGCAACAACTGGAAAACCTCCTTTTACATCTACACCAACTGGAAGCACTCCAACTAAATTTACTGAATCAACAACAGTGGTAGGATCTACAAAATCAGCACAATCACCAATACCACCCACCAGTTCCTCACCTTCAACTACAGCAACTAAAATTACAACAACAACAACAGGAAAACCTCCTATTTCATCTACACCAATAGGAAGTACTCCAACTAAATTTACTGAATCAACAACAGTGGTAGGATCTACAAAATCAGCACAAACACCCAAACCACCCACCAGTTCCACACCTTCAACTACAGCAACTATAATTACAACAACAACAGGAAAACCTCCTGTTACATCTACACCAATAGGAAGTACTCCAACTAAATTTACTGAATCAACAACAGTGGTAGGATCTACAAAATCAGCACAAACACCAAAACCACCCACCAGTTCCACACCTTCAACTACAGCAACTATAATTACAACAACAACAGGAAAACCTCCTTTTACATCTACAACAACTGGAAGAACTCCAACAATTCCAATAATTCCAACAACTAAATTTACTGAATCAACAACAGTGGTAGGATCTACAAAATCAGCACAAACACCAAAACCACCCACCAGTTCCACACCTTCAACTACAGCAACTATAATTACAACAACAACAACAACAGGAAAACCTTCTTTTACATCTACACCAACTGGAAGCACTCCAACTAAATTTACTGAATCAACAACAGTGGTAGGATCTACAAAATCAGCACAAACACCAATACCACCCACCAGTTCCACACCTTCAACTACAGCAACTAAAATTACAACAACAACAACAGGAAAACCTCCTATTTCATCTACACCAATAGGAAGTACTCCAACTAAATTTACTGAATCAACAACAGTGGTAGGATCTACAAAATCAGCACAAACGCCAAAACCACCCACCAGTTCCACACCTTCACCTACAACTAAAATGACTGCAACAACTGGAAAACCTCCTTTTACATCTACACCAACTGGAAGTACTCCAACAATTCCAGTAGGAAAAATAACTTTATCAACAACAGTGGTAGGATCTACAAAATCAACACAAACACCCAAACCACACACCAGTTCCTCACCTTCACCTACACCAACTAAAATTACAACAACAACATTAACAACAGGAAAACCTCCTATTTCATCTACACCAATAGGAAGTACTCCAACAATTCCAACAATTCCAACAACTAAATTTACTGAATCAACAACAGTGGTAGGATCTACAAAATCAGCACAAACGCCAAAACCACCCACCAGTTCCACACCTTCACCTACAACAACTAAAATGACTGCAACAACTGGAAAACCTCCTTTTACATCTACACCAACTGGAAGTACTCCAACTAAAATTACTGAATCAACAACAGTGGTAGGATCTACAAAATCAGCACAAACACCAAAACCACCCACCAGTTCCACACCTTCAACTACCGCAACTATAATTACAACAACAACAGGAAAACCTCCTGTTACAGCTACAACAACTGGAAGAACTCCAACAATTCCAACAACTAAATTTACTGAATCAACAACAGTGGTAGGATCTACAAAATCAGCACAAACACCAATACCACCCACCAGTTCCACACCTTCAACTACAGCAACTAAAATTACAACAACAACAACAGGAAAACCTCCTATTTCATCTACACCAATAGGAAGTACTCCAACTAAATTTACTGAATCAACAACAGTGGTAGGATCTACAAAATCAGCACAAACGCCAAAACCACCCACCAGTTCCACACCTTCACCTACAACTAAAATGACTGCAACAACTGGAAAACCTCCTTTTACATCTACACCAACTGGAAGTACTCCAACAATTCCAGTAGGAAAAATAACTTTATCAACAACAGTGGTAGGATCTACAAAATCAACACAAACACCCAAACCACACACCAGTTCCTCACCTTCACCTACACCAACTAAAATTACAACAACAACATTAACAACAGGAAAACCTCCTATTTCATCTACACCAATAGGAAGTACTCCAACAATTCCAACAATTCCAACAACTACATTTACTGAATCAACAACAGTGGTAGGATCTACAAAATCAGCACAAACGCCAAAACCACCCACCAGTTCCACACCTTCACCTACAACAACTAAAATGACTGCAACAACTGGAAAACCTCCTTTTACATCTACACCAACTGGAAGCACTCCAACTAAATTTACTGAATCAACAACAGTGGTAGGATCTACAAAATCAGCACAAACACCAATACCACCCACCAGTTCCACACCTTCAACTACAGCAACTAAAATTACAACAACAACAACAGGAAAACCTCCTATTTCATCTACACCAATAGGAAGTACTCCAACTAAATTTACTGAATCAACAACAGTGGTAGGATCTACAAAATCAGCACAAACACCAAAACCACCCACCAGTTCCACACCTTCAACTACAGCAACTATAATTACAACAACAACAGGAAAACCTCCTGTTACATCTACACCAATAGGAAGTACTCCAACTAAATTTACTGAATCAACAACAGTGGTAGGATCTACAAAATCAGCACAAACACCAAAACCACCCACCAGTTCCACACCTTCAACTACAGCAACTATAATTACAACAACAACAGGAAAACCTCCTTTTACATCTACAACAACTGGAAGAACTCCAACAATTCCAATAATTCCAACAACTAAATTTACTGAATCAACAACAGTGGTAGGATCTACAAAATCAGCACAAACACCAAAACCACCCACCAGTTCCACACCTTCAACTACAGCAACTATAATTACAACATCAACAGGAAAACCTCCTTTTACATCTACAACAACTGGAAGAACTCCAACAATTCCAATAATTCCAACAACTAAATTTACTGAATCAACAACAGTGGTAGGATCTACAAAATCAGCACAAACACCAAAACCACCCACCAGTTCCACACCTTCAACTACAGCAACTAAAATTACAACAACAACAACAGGAAAACCTCCTGTTACATCTACAACAACTGGAAGAACTCCAACAATTCCAACAACTAAATTTACTGAATCAACAACAGTGGTAGGATCTACAAAATCAGCACAAACGCCAAAACCACCCACCAGTTCCACACCTTCACCTACAACAACTAAAATGACTGCAACAACTGGAAAACCTCCTTTTACATCTACACCAACTGGAAGTACTCCAACTAAATTTACTGAATCAACAACAGTGGTAGGATCTACAAAATCAGCACAAACACCAAAACCACCCACCAGTTCCACACCTTCAACTACAGCAACTATAATTACAACAACAACAGGAAAACCTCCTGTTACAGCTACAACAACTGGAAGAACTCCAACAATTCCAACAACTAAATTTACTGAATCAACAACAGTGGTAGGATCTACAAAATCAGCACAAACGCCAAAACCACCCACCAGTTCCACACCTTCACCTACAACAACTAAAATGACTGCAACAACTGGAAAACCTCCTTTTACATCTACACCAACTGGAAGCACTCCAACTAAATTTACTGAATCAACAACAGTGGTAGGATCTACAAAATCATTACAAACACCAATACCACCCACCAGTTCCACACCTTCAACTACAGCAACTAAAATTACAACAACAACAACAGGAAAACCTCCTATTTCATCTACACCAATAGGAAGTACTCCAACTAAATTTACTGAATCAACAACAGTGGTAGGATCTACAAAATCAGCACAAACACCCAAACCACCCACCAGTTCCACACCTTCAACTACAGCAACTATAATTACAACAACAACAGGAAAACCTCCTGTTACATCTACACCAATAGGAAGTACTCCAACTAAATTTACTGAATCAACAACAGTGGTAGGATCTACAAAATCAGCACAAACACCAAAACCACCCACCAGTTCCACACCTTCAACTACAGCAACTATAATTACAACAACAACAGGAAAACCTCCTTTTACATCTACAACAACTGGAAGAACTCCAACAATTCCAATAATTCCAACAACTAAATTTACTGAATCAACAACAGTGGTAGGATCTACAAAATCAGCACAAACACCAAAACCACCCACCAGTTCCACACCTTCAACTACAGCAACTATAATTACAACAACAACAGGAAAACCTCCTTTTACATCTACAACAACTGGAAGAACTCCAACAATTCCAATAATTCCAACAACTAAATTTACTGAATCAACAACAGTTGTAGGATCTACAAAATCAGCACAAACACCAAAACCACCCACCAGTTCCACACCTTCAACTACAGCAACTAAAATTACAACAACAACAACAGGAAAACCTCCTGTTACATCTACAACAACTGGAAGAACTCCAACAATTCCAACAACTAAATTTACTGAATCAACAACAGTGGTAGGATCTACAAAATCAGCACAAACGCCAAAACCACCCACCAGTTCCACACCTTCACCTACAACAACTAAAATGACTGCAACAACTGGAAAACCTCCTTTTATATCTACACCAACTGGAAGTACTCCAACTAAATTTACTGAATCAACAACAGTGGTAGGATCTACAAAATCAGCACAAACACCAAAACCACCCACCAGTTCCACACCTTCAACTACAGCAACTATAATTACAACAACAACAGGAAAACCTCCTGTTACAGCTACAACAACTGGAAGAACTCCAACAATTCCAACAACTAAATTTACTGAATCAACAACAGTGGTAGGATCTACAAAATCAGCACAAACGCCAAAACCACCCACCAGTTCCACACCTTCACCTACAACAACTAAAATGACTGCAACAACTGGAAAACCTTCTTTTACATCTACACCAACTGGAAGCACTCCAACTAAATTTACTGAATCAACAACAGTGGTAGGATCTACAAAATCAGCACAAACACCAATACCACCCACCAGTTCCACACCTTCAACTACAGCAACTAAAATTACAACAACAACAACAGGAAAACCTCCTATTTCATCTACACCAATAGGAAGTACTCCAACTAAATTTACTGAATCAACAACAGTGGTAGGATCTACAAAATCAGCACAAACGCCAAAACCACCCACCAGTTCCACACCTTCACCTACAACTAAAATGACTGCAACAACTGGAAAACCTCCTTTTACATCTACACCAACTGGAAGTACTCCAACAATTCCAGTAGGAAAAATAACTTTATCAACAACAGTGGTAGGATCTACAAAATCAACACAAACACCCAAACCACACACCAGTTCCTCACCTTCACCTACACCAACTAAAATTACAACAACAACATTAACAACAGGAAAACCTCCTATTTCATCTACACCAATAGGAAGTACTCCAACAATTCCAACAATTCCAACAACTACATTTACTGAATCAACAACAGTGGTAGGATCTACAAAATCAGCACAAACGCCAAAACCACCCACCAGTTCCACACCTTCACCTACAACAACTAAAATGACTGCAACAACTGGAAAACCTCCTTTTACATCTACACCAACTGGAAGTACTCCAACTAAATTTACTGAATCAACAACAGTGGTAGGATCTACAAAATCAGCACAAACACCAAAACCACCCACCAGTTCCACACCTTCAACTACAGCAACTATAATTACAACAACAACAGGAAAACCTCCTGTTACAGCTACAACAACTGGAAGAACTCCAACAATTCCAACAACTAAATTTACTGAATCAACAACAGTGGTAGGATCTACAAAATCAGCACAAACGCCAAAACCACCCACCAGTTCCACACCTTCACCTACAACAACTAAAATGACTGCAACAACTGGAAAACCTCCTTTTACATCTACACCAACTGGAAGCACTCCAACTAAATTTACTGAATCAACAACAGTGGTAGGATCTACAAAATCATTACAAACACCAATACCACCCACCAGTTCCACACCTTCAACTACAGCAACTAAAATTACAACAACAACAACAGGAAAACCTCCTATTTCATCTACACCAATAGGAAGTACTCCAACTAAATTTACTGAATCAACAACAGTGGTAGGATCTACAAAATCAGCACAAACACCAAAACCACCCACCAGTTCCACACCTTCAACTACAGCAACTATAATTACAACAACAACAGGAAAACCTCCTGTTACATCTACACCAATAGGAAGTACTCCAACTAAATTTACTGAATCAACAACAGTGGTAGGATCTACAAAATCAGCACAAACACCAAAACCACCCACCAGTTCCACACCTTCAACTACAGCAACTATAATTACAACAACAACAGGAAAACCTCCTTTTACATCTACAACAACTGGAAGAACTCCAACAATTCCAATAATTCCAACAACTAAATTTACTGAATCAACAACAGTGGTAGGATCTACAAAATCAGCACAAACACCAAAACCACCCACCAGTTCCACACCTTCAACTACAGCAACTATAATTACAACAACAACAGGAAAACCTCCTTTTACATCTACAACAACTGGAAGAACTCCAACAATTCCAATAATTCCAACAACTAAATTTACTGAATCAACAACAGTGGTAGGATCTACAAAATCAGCACAAACACCAAAACCACCCACCAGTTCCACACCTTCAACTACAGCAACTAAAATTACAACAACAACAACAGGAAAACCTCCTGTTACATCTACAACAACTGGAAGAACTCCAACAATTCCAACAACTAAATTTACTGAATCAACAACAGTGGTAGGATCTACAAAATCAGCACAAACGCCAAAACCACCCACCAGTTCCACACCTTCACCTACAACAACTAAAATGACTGCAACAACTGGAAAACCTCCTTTTACATCTACACCAACTGGAAGTACTTCAACTAAATTTACTGAATCAACAACAGTGGTAGGATCTACAAAATCAGCACAAACACCAAAACCACCCACCAGTTCCACACCTTCAATTACAGCAACTATAATTACAACAACAACTGGAAAACCTCCTTTTACATCTACACCAACTGGAAGTACTACAACAATTCCAACAACTACATTTACTGAATCAACAACAATGGTAGGATCTACAAAATCAACACAAACACCAAAACCACCCACCAGTTTCACACCTTCAACAACAGGAAAACCTCCTATTTCATCTACACCAATAGGAAGTACTCCAACTAAATTTACTGAATCAACAACAGTGGTAGAATCCACCACCTCAGCACAAACACCCAAACCACCCACCAGTTCCACACCTTCACCTACAAGAACTAAAATGACTGCAACAACTGGAGAACCTCCTTTTACATCTACACCAACTGGAAGTACTACAACAATTCCAACACCTACACCTACTCCATCCTACAACTGCCCGGAATGGGGGAAAAATGTACATCTTAACATATTTAGCTAATTTCTGACTAAATAAACATGGTATAGTAACATGTTAAAAGTGTATTTCATCCAAAAATGATAAATCCATTAATTTACAATCACACTGTCCCAAACCTATATCACTTTCATTTGACCTAAAAAAACACAGAGACAACATTGAATTTAACATATTTATTTATATTGAAATTATGCCTTTTGGCAAAAGTCCCCAACCGACAGTTTGATTATAGGTAGCTGCACAATGGTCATGTCCTGCCGATGGAGGAAGGCAGGGAGCCTTTTCCTTGACAGCGGACAGGAACCTAGCTAGTGGCGGTTGAGCAGTGGAGATTGCAGGGAGGTGGATAATGTGGGTTAATATAGGACCTGCAAAATAAAAGTAAGAAAATATTTGGGTGAAATAAATCAATAAAGGAGTTACGTAAATGAGAAGTCTTCCTGATAGAACTACTGCTTATGCTTCCAAGGAGATGATAAGTAGAATGTTAGCATCAGTCCATTTACCATTTACTTTTAAACAAGAAGCAATGAAAGTGAATTGTGACTGAGGATAACGTTCTGCCTGACATCTACTTTTTTCCCCAGAGTTTTCATTTTTGGGTCAACTATCACTTTAAGGATTTACTTAACAAGGGTCTTATGCTGAGTGTCTTTTATGCCATTTTTAAATAGCCCAAGGAAACAACACTGAATATGACACAATTTTGGATGAAACAGTCTCTAAATTTAGCACTTTCTCCCTTATTACCAGACAAACGAGACATTCATCTTGTGTAACTGTACCATGGCGAGGTGCATAGAGGACAACATCGTTGAGATTATCCCATATAAATGTCCTCCACTGCAGAACATCACCTGTGCTAATGGAAAGAACCCCGTGCAGGTTTATGATGAGCATTTATGCTGCCAGTATTACGCCTGTGACTGTGAGTAAACTGGTCCACCTCAACCTCCATATTTGATGCCGAAATCAATTATATTAATGACGTCCTTCTTGGCTAAATGTGCATGATGTAGCATTGTGCTTATGTGCTTGTTTTTAAACCATGCCTTAAATAATGTATGTCCTTAGTTTCCACACCTTGAGCATTCAACATCCATTTAACATCAGCCAATGCCCAAATTTACAGCTCTGCCCTTCATGCCTTCAAATGTCAAATGGTGATATATGCATACCTAGTATACCTAGCATTGCAGCTTCTGCCAAATTCAAATAGAATAGAATATATATATATATATATATATATATATATATATATATATATATATATATATATATATATGTATACATACTCTCATTCTCTCCTTAGAATATATTCTCATTCTCTCCTAATCTTAGGCTTTTGTGAAGGCTGGGGTGATCCACATTACATCACATTTGATGGACTTTTCTACAGTTACCAAGGAAACTGCACTTATATATTAATGGAGGAAATCAGACCTCAACACCACTTGAAGATCTACATCGATAACGTCTATTGTGACCCTGTGGAGCCTGTATCCTGTCCCAGATCCATTATTGTGTCTTATAACAATCAAGTCATTACACTTAATAATCACAATTTCATAGGAGGTGCAGACCTAGAGGTGAGACGTTCTGGACTTGCAAAACGTTTTTGAATTTGATTAATATGTGTTTAGTCAGTAATGTAGTGTGTAATGTGTGGTCATCTCCTTAAAGGCTTTGAAGAACAACGTTAAGCTAAGGCTGCCTTTTGCCAGTAATGGTGTGAAGGTTATAAGTTCAGACCTAGACTTGTTCCTGGAGATTCCACAGCTGAATGTTACTGTAACGTTTGGAGCCACTGGATTCAGCATCAATCTGCCATTCAAGCATTTTGGAAACAACACACAAGGGCAGTGTGGTAAGTTTGCAGTGAGCTCAAATTGTGAGTTCTGAATTATCTAAAAGGTTTATGAGGTCATTCTAGGGTTTAATTTTTTTGTTAAAAGAGCAGTTGAAAGATTCTAAATTAGACAATTGATTAGGCAGAATCGAGGACCCAATGAACACTGCAAGTGAGCGAGGCGCAAAGAAGCCAATCTGAGTGAAAATATGAGCAATTACTTTGTAGCCTTTTTGCAAAGCAAGGAATTATCACAGTGCAGTGGTTTTATGTAACCATTGTACACCATTCTTGCCTGTTCTATTGAAGGGGTTTGTGCAAGCATTATTCATCCAAATGATTCCAAATAATTCTCTCTAAGGAACATGCAACAACAACAAGGCTGATGACTGTATGCTTCCTGGAGGGATCTTGGTGGACGACTGTGCGACCATGGCTGATTACTGGTCGGCCAAGGGTGTGAACAGTGAAATTTGCGCCCCACCAACTGTGCTACCTACAGTTGGGTCTGGCCTAAAAAAAAACCTTATGCCATGTCAAGCCCACCCTGACTGCAAGCTCCTCAAGAGCGAGTGAGTAGATTCTGTGATGTGTATTTACAATAGTGCAACATAATTTGTGTGGTGAAATGCTTACAAAACTATATATTTCTATCATCTGTTCTTCATTTTCATCTTCCCCAGGTTGTTCCAAGAGTGTCATCCCCATAAGTCCCCAGAAAAATTCTTTTTAGGCTGTAAATATGATAGTTGTCATATGAGAAACCCTTCTGTGGTGTGTTCCAGCCTGCAGAGCTACGCTAGGGCTTGCTCTCAGTTTGGCATCTGCATACACTGGAGAAACTACACTAAACTCTGCAGTAAGTTATTAAAACACATTCTTTCTTTCCTAAGACAACTGTTTATTTATTTTTTGTAACGAGGAGGAGGGCGTGACTGGGCCGTGAGAGTGCATGGCTGGTGCTGAGCCAACTAATCAGCGTGAGAGAGAGATAAATAGGAGACAGAGTAGAGAGAGAGATTTCTCCAGTTAGAGAGAGAGAGACACACATACACGTGGCCGCTGTGTGTGTGCGCACCTATGTGTATTATGTTAGTTTATAAAATAAATTATGTTTATGTTAATTTAAGTTTATATCATTAAAATTTACGTTGACTGTTCTGTCAGTTCCTGCCTCATGCTTGCCCATCCCTTATCCGTAAAATTTTTACTAAGGCTGTCAATTGAACACAATTAATCGCAATGCCCCCGGAACGTAGTAAGGAAGATTCCTGAGAAATGCAAGCTTGTAGTACCACCTGTTTACTCCAGAGGGCAGTAAGGGAAACTTCAGCTGTATGGGTAATGCACAGTTTATACAGTGAAGAAATCAACCAGTCAGCAGGCAGAACAACACAAACATGCGTTACATTCTTGTGTTCAAAACACTTGATGGAGCGCAAATTCGAACTAAGGGATCTCAAGATGTGTTCAAAGTATTTAACTATATTTAACTTGACACAGTGACCTAAACATTTTACATTTATGACGCAACGCACCCGAGACGCTACACAAGCATGTCTGACGCAGGTGTACATTGACGGGTCCTTAAACAAGCCCTCACAATAAATCTCCAACTGCCTGACAAATTTACTTGTGAAATGGATTGCTGTGAACTGTGTGCCAATGATTGACTTATGATAAATAATATGGTAGTAAACAATACATTGTATTCTAAAGCTGCTTTTTGTATTGTCTTATCAATGATTAACTCTTCTGCCACAAGTATGTAATGCATTATAATTATCTGAATATCTTTTATTTTATATATATATATATAATTTTAAAATATTTTAAGATAACTAATTATATCTTATATAAAGATAATTATTTCATCATTATATATTGAATTATTTTGATATGAGGGGCTTTCTCAGCAAATATTTGTATATGCGATTAATTTATCGGGACACCATGTAATTAATTCAATAAAAAAATGGTATCCATTGACAGCTAAAATTTTACTAATCATAGGATTTTTTTTTTTTCAATTTTATTTCCTTTTCTCCCAATTTGGAATAACCAATTCCCACTACTTAGTAGGTCATCATGGTGGTGCGGTTACTAACCTCAATCCGGGTGGTGGACGACAAGTCTCAGTTGCCTCTGCTTCTGAGACAGTTTTTATGTGTATGACACCACGGAGACTCACAGCACAGGAGGCTCATGCTACTCTCTGCGATCCATGCACAACTTTCCACACGCCACATTGAGAGCGAGAACTCCTAATCGCGACCACAAGGAGGTTACCCCATGTGACTCTACTCTCCTTAGCAACCGGGCCAATTTGGTTGTTTAAGAAACCTGTCTGGAGTCACTAAGCACGTCCTGGATTAGAACTTGCGACTCCGGGGGTGGTAGTCAGCGTCAATACTTGCTGAGCTACCCAGGCCCGAAACTAGCTCCAGTCTCATGGGTTCCCTTGGGTTCACGGTTCATGGTTTTATAAGAGAAGTTTTGGACTTACAAGTAAAATAAGGTCTGTGTTGAATTTTGAAGCAAGTTGCTAAATAAGAACTTCCGTTATCACAAGGATGTGAGAGTACATGCTTGATGAATCCAACAACCATTATCATCCATATGTAGAAACTTGATAACAACTTTTTTTTTTTAGGACAATTTGTTTAATTTATGTTGTAGAACAAAACATGAAATGTTCTTTAAGTAAAGTTAACCACAGATATTATATTACTCATAATTTGCTATTCTAAAAACCAATTGGAAGTTCAGAGTGGAACTCACGTTAGCCTACAAATTGACATCCTGACTGAACATCTCTGTTTCTAGTACAGGTCATGTTTCAAGCTGAATCATATTCCTATAAGATATAAACATTATTCAAGTGCTACATTTCACTTTCATTTTCAGATATTGAATGTTCAGATGAAAAAGTCTTCAAGCCTTGTGGTCCAGCTGAACCACCAACCTGCGACACTGAGTATGTCCTTTAGTCTGCATTAAACCATTTTCAAATAATTTTGAGAATTGTACAAAAGATACAGTTTAGTGCTTGTTCAGTGGCGTAAATTGTACAGGGGGTTTACGATAGTTCCGATGACACCAGAAGTTCAGGTGGGACATATCAAGGAGCTCATCCATTTCTTTTAAAATAGCCAATAGGATTACGTCACAGGTACGAACATGCTTGCTAGTCAGTTACAGGTGGTATTTGATGGGACAAAAATCTGTGTAGTGCAATAAGAGTCATCAGAATTTTATGTTCATTTTCCAAGAAGATAATAACTGTAAATTGTACATTTGTATATCTGCTAAAAGATACATTTGTCAAAGTTTAAGAGTATGCTAGCACAACCCTGCCAGGTCTCCTAAGCCACCAAATTGGCCCAGTTGTTAATTCAAACCCCAGATTTGTGTCAAATGTTTATGGGAATTAATTTTACATAAGATGTTAAAGGAATATTACATATTAAATACAAGTTAAGCTCATGCCACTGATATGAACCTGGAATATTCCTTTTATTTCACTTTGATTTAGAATATACATATGTGTAAAAAACTGTAAAATCTTTGCATTGTAATCTTTGCATTGCAGAACTGCACATAAGCCCATCACATTGTCCACTGAGGGCTGCTTTTGCCCCGAGGGGAAAATTCTCTTCAGCAAGCAGTCTGGAGTGTGTGTGGACAAATGCGGTGAGAAGCCAGTCAGTCAAGTTTGTGTGTGTGTGTGTGTGTGTGTGTGTGTGTGTGTGCATGTGTGTGCGTTTGTGTGTTTGAGCATTTGTGTGTACATCTAAATACTCCTGGACATTCAAATTGAAACACATCAGGATTTAAGCCTTAACTGTTTTTAAGAGTGTTTGTCTGATTTTGTTTTTCCCTTGTAGGATGCCTGGACTCCTCAGGGACACCACGTGAGGTGTGGTAGTGTTTAAAACAATTATTTTAACCACTCACTCATGTTATTGTTTTTATAAACTTTCTTGTGCTATTGATCTTTCCATCTTTTAATTGGATGATGAAATAAACTTCTAGACTCTGTTCCAAAACAATAAAGCAATAGATATGTAAATTATTAAAAATACTTCCAGTTCAATTAATACTGAAAAATGTTGATTAAAAAAATCTGAATGTACTGTTTTACACAATATTTGTGTCCGAAATATCCATCCATCCATCTTCAACCGCTTATCCTAAGTCGGGTCGCGGGGGCAGCTGCTCCAGCAGGGGGCCCCAAACTTCCCTATCCCGAGCCACATTAACCAGCTCTGACTGGGGGACCCCGAGGCGTTCCCAGGCCAGTGTTGAGATGTAATCTCTCCACCTAATCCTGGGTCTTCCCCGAGGCCTCCTCCCAGCTGGACGTGCCTGAAACACCTCCCTAGGGAGGTGGCCAGGGGGCATCCTTACCAGATGCCCAAACCACCTCAACTGACTCCTTTCGACGCAAAGGAGCAGCGGCTCTACTCCGAGCTCCTCACGGATGACTGAGCTCCTCACCCTATCTCTAAGGGAGAAGCCCGCCACCCTTCTGAGAAAGCCCATTTCAGCCGCTTGTACTCGTGACCTAGTTCTTTCAGTCAAGACCCAGCCTTCATGAACATAGGTGAGGGTAGGAACAACAATTGACCGGTAGATCAAGAGCTTTGCCTTTCGGCTCAGCTCTCTTTTCGTGACAACGGTGCGATAGAGCGAGTGCAATACCGCCCCCGCTGCCCCGATTCTCCGGCCAACCTCCCGCTCCATTGTCCCCTCACTCGTGAACAAGACCCCGAGGTACTTGAACTCCTTCACTTGGGGCAATACCTCCTCCCCTACCTGGAGTACGCACTCCATCGGTTTCCTGCTGAGAACCATGGCCTCAGATTTAGAGGTGCTAATCCTCATCCCAGCTGCTTCACACTCGACTGCCAAGCGATCCAGTGAGAGCTGAAGGCCACGGACCGAATCCATGTCCTAAATATTTTTATGCTTATTAGAGTATCGCAGTGTTAGCTTAGCAACATGCTAGCACCAAACCTTTTACAATTTGTACGACTCCCATCAGTTGCTGCCTATGAAGAGCATTCCAAATTGGTCACTTACGAGGTTCCATTTCAGTAAGAATTTTGCCTTAAAGGGATAGTTCACCCAAAAAATGTTATTCCGTCATTGTTTACAATACACTCCTGTATTGTTATAACCCCAAAACTTTCTTTCTTTTTCTTAACACAAAGGGAGAAATTGTGAAAACCTTTTGTTCTCAGTGATGTCATACAATGGTAGTTTATGGTGACCACATCTTCAAGCTTCAAAAGAACACAAACGTATAATTCAGAAGTCTAATAAATTATTTCATGAGACTCATAATTGTTATGAAGGCATACAATAAGGATTGGTGTGAAACAAACCAAAATCGAATGCATTATTTAGTACAAATTTTCACTGACCGTTATTTTCCTGTACAGGTACTTGATAGGGCACGAGAGCTTAGCTGCACACAAACCAGAGAACAGAACTTACAAACACGTCTGAAGAGTTTGTAGTGAAAGATTAGATGCATTTTAATATCCAGCATTATTTGTTTTAACCAGAGAACCAAAAGTGTGATGGAGGAGGCTAAAGGTAGCTACCAGTACAGCCGCTCCCAGACACGGTGTGACTGTACTTTCAGCCCCATCTCTCTGTTTGATGGAGGACTCCGCTTCAAACAGACTGGAGATTGAAATGCATCTACTCTTCCACTACAAACTCTTAAGACATGTTTGTCAGTTCTGTTCTCTGGTTTGTGTGAGGTGAAGCTATGTTATGTTTTCGGTTGTTAATATTGCTGGTGGTCATCCAGTTGAAGCGAAACAAAACAAGTTTTCGCTTGAGCTCCCCATCTCACCCGTGTTGCATCTACTGATGCTCTCAAAGAGCTCTAAAGCTTGCGTGCAGACTCATGGAGACTAACGGTCAGTGAACATTTTAACTCAATAATAAATTTGATTTCGGTTTGTTTTGCATCAAACTTTATGATATGCATTCATAACAATCATTAGTCTCATGGAATAATTTATTAGACTTCTGAATGATACTTTTGTGTCCTTTTGAAGCTTGAAGAGGTGGTCACCATCAACTGTCAGTGTATAACATCACTGAGCACAATTTGTTTTTACAATAATCCCTTTGTATTAAGGAAAATAAAGAAAGTCATAATGGGTTATAACAACACAGGGGTGAGTAAACAAGGGCTGAATGTTCATTTTTGGGTGAACTAATCCTTTAAGGCGCTGTCACACGTCCGACGAAATTCTGTGGGCGGACGTTAAGCATCTGAAACTGCAAAAATATAATTGTCAAGCAGCCTCTATATATTGCTGCTCTTTATACTCATCGCTAAATTGATATCCTTTGTATGTATGTAATATTCAGTGTAGCTGTGTACAAAGCACCACCCATTCAGAGGTCAATGCCAAACCCAAACCAACCAACTTCCTATTGGTCAACGCTGTGAAATTTGCCTGTCAAAGTTCACCAAACCTGAACTCCATGCGATGTCCGCAAGGGGAAATTCTTCACTACCAGAAGTCCATCGCATGAAATCCATCAAATACAAACCTTTGCTGCACACGGCACTCTTACTGACACTGAAAAAACAGCGTGACATGCCGCAACGGTCCATCTAGTGCACCTTATAAGAAAACAATTGACATACAGCATAAAACGCATTTGGTGCGAATGGCCACTTAGAAGGCAGCTGCCTATTTAGGCAGTACACAGTTAGGCAGCTCATTAGGTTCATAAATGTATCCCCATGTATCATAAATACATTTGCACCTAAAGATTTACTAAGGTGAATATTGACCAAACAAGGCTTTCAACTGAGTCTTCTTGACTTTTTTGTGGCAGTTTGATGAGGTTTTCGAGTACAACTGTGAGAAGTGTGTCTGTGAAAGGGACAGAAAATCTGTGATCTGTAAGCACAAGCAGTGTCCTGATCCTAACCCTCAGAGATGTACTGAACCGGGCTTCATGCTAATCAACACCACCAATCACTCAGACCCATGCTGCAACAAACAAGTTTGCAGTAAGATTCATTTGTTTACTTTCTTTTAAAGGGATTTGCATTAGGTTTGTAGCTTCCTTCTCTTAAGTCCTCTCTCTCTGTGTTTTTATGTTGTAGATTGTGACATCTCTATGTGCCCACCAATGGATAAAAAGTGTAGCATTGGATATTCTCCAGAGATGAAGGTGTCGGAGGGAAAATGCTGTCCAGAAATCAAATGCGGTATCACTGTTTGTCTTCCACACTTGGAATAATTCTTACATATTCTCCAGAATATAATTTCATATTGTTGTTTTTCATATGTCTGTGTTGCATCCGCAGTGCCAAAGAGAGTGTGCGTCCACAAAAAACATGAATATGAGGTAACTTAAATGGCTCTAAATGTACTATATTACACTAAATGTAGAATTTTCTCACCCCTTACTCTATTCAAAATGTAAATATATTTTTAAGTATTTAAAATCAATTTAAATGTAATAATGTTTGTTAAACACCCCATGAAATCACTCAACGAGCTCAGTTTTCTTACCTGTGTTGTATTTCCTTATAAAATAGGAAGTTGAAGTTGAAGTTGGGGTGGGACATAAAAATTAGCCAATAGTCTATGGTTTACATCATAGCCATGAACCATGAACCATGATTTGCTATTGCTAGTCAGACACAGCTTGTTTAGGGGTAGGGGACGTTCTCATTCTAAAAAGCATGTCGTTGGACGAAAAACCAGAGCAACCCATGAGTGCAAGATGAGTCATCAATATTTCTGGTCCATATTTCTGTTAGAGAAAGACTGTGAGGGAACACTTTTAAATAAAGTTGTGTTCATTAGCATTAGTTAACTACATTAATTAACATGAACTAACAAAGAACAATACTTTTACAGCACTTATTAATCTTGATTAATGTTGATTTCAAAATATACTAATGGAGTTTAAGAGTTTACTAATGCAAATTAAAAATGGTTTATGTTAATATAATGTATTACGAACTACTGTAAAATGAACTAAAAATATATACAAGATTTATAAATGCTGTAAAATATATTCATTGTTCATTTACGATACCGGATTAATTTAGTCAAGCAGACTGAGGAAAACTAATTTCATTTAAATTTTTTCATCCTTAAAATCTAAAAATAAGCTTAATTTAGCTAAATTTGATTGCTTAATAAACTAACTGCATCTAATTTGAGATAGCTGTTAGTATTTACAGTGGTAAAACACAGTGACATTCTGCTCCAATGCAAATTGATGCTATTTTACATGATATTATGATTGATTCATTTTTTTTTTCTTCACATGTATAATTACCTTTACTTTATCTTGGAAAATTATTGTATTTTAATAGGATTTCAAAACCTGAAAGATTTAATAAAAATATTGTTTTCACTAATTTATATTTCTGTATTTCTATTCAATTGAATGTGTTTTTTTTTTGTTTTTTTTTAAATTAAAGCTGGCTGTGGCTCAGGTGGTAGAGCGAGTCGGCTGCCAATCGCAGGGTTGGTGGTTTGATTCCCGGCCCACACGAATCCACATGCCAAAGTGTCCTTGGGCAAGACACAGAACCCCAAGTTGCTCCCAATGGCAGGCTAGCACCTTGCATGGCAGCTCTGCTTGCAATGGCTCTGCTGCCATTGGTGTGTGAATGGGTGAATTTTACCATTACAGTATTTGATTTTGATATATATAAATTACATTATTTAGTTTCTTGAGTGTTTTCAGCTTGTAATGTCAAAAGATAATAAATGGCAGACAAAACTTTATTGTAAAGGGTAACTGACTGTAAATTTGAAATATATTATATGCGAAACATTTTACTTTAAGGAGTACACTAGAATGTCGATGACCTCAAAACTAACAGACAGGGACTAAAAGCCACAAAACTACCATTTTGATTTCTTGGGATCTTGGATGACTTATTAATGAAGTTATTACAAAGTTCTACAGACTTTAAATTTAAATAGCACACTCTCAGAGACCCTACAGTTATTTATGCATCTCTTTTCCCTCACGCCCATAGCCTGATACCATCATCCCTGTCACTGACTGTCAAGAGTGTAACTGTACAAGGGACGTGGATCCTAACACACAGTTGTTCAAGATCCGCTGTCGACGTGTGCAGTGCAACAAGGCTTGTGATCCTGTGAGTTGTATCTCTTAGCTGAGCTTATGTTTGGTTTGTCTCAGCCCAGTTTCTGTTTGACCTGTAGTTGTAATTATATTGTCTGTCTTCGTTTAACTTTCTCAGGGTTATGAATATATTAAGTCAAACAATGATGATTGCTGTGGGAAGTGTGTTCAAATTTATTGTATTGTCAATGCCAATGGCGGCCATTATATACTGGAGGTAAGAACAAAACAAAATCACAATAAACATAGTAAACATAGTAACAATAGTAATATATGACTTGTGTGCTATATCCCAAGTCTCCAAAAGACATATGATAGCTTTAAGTCATAATTCACAGAAAATCATAGCCCTTTCGGCACCTTCTTGATATCATCAAAAGTTTTTAAATTGATCTTGAGTGTGATTTTTGAGATGAAACACTCAAGATATAGTTCATAGGTCTTGACCTATTCCTCTTAACAAATCTAATGTTCTGCAATTAAGTCTATTTTTAATATGACCTTGTTTTCTTTTTGATTGTAGGATGGAGCGGTTTTGCCCATCACAAATGAGGGCTGTGACAGAATCACCTGCACTAAAAGTAAAGGACAGTTCATCACCAATAACTACAGAATCCAGTGCCCTCCTTTCAACAGTTCCAACTGCCAGCCTGTCAGTACTTCAAACACAAACTCACACATGTACACATTTCAGTGGAGGGGATTCACTGAAAATTGTGCCTGCTGATAATGTCGTTTTAGCACCTAATTTACTGAAAGAATTATACAAATCATGGAACAGTGACAACACACTTAAAAATGCTTAAAGTACTCAAATCGGGAGTTGCGTGACACCAAGTGAGGATTGGACATGTGAACGGCGAGCTCTTTGCACTTTGCTAGTTTTAATACTTTTAATTGCATAAACCAGTGAGATGCGATACACTCTGTTCCATAACTGTCCAAGGAGGACCATATGTCAAAGAATTCTAAATCCTAGGGCTCTGGAGACATTAGAAGACACTTACATGGGGCCTGGGTAGTTCAGCGAGTATTGACGCTGACTACCACACCTGGAGTCGCAAGTTCGAATCCAGGGCATGCTGAGTGACTCCAGCCAGGTCTCCTAAGCAACCAAATTGGCCCAGTTGCTAGTGAGGGTGGATTCACATGGGGTAACCTCCTCTTGGTCGCTATAATGTGGTTCTCGCTCTCGGTGGGGCTCTGTGAATAATACGGATAATAGCGTGAAGCCTCCACACATGCTACGTCTCCACGGTAATGTGCTCAACAAGCCACGTGATAAGATGTGTGGATTGACGTCTCAGACGTGGAGGCAACTGAGATTCGTCCTCCGCCACCCAGATTAAGGCACTACGCCAAGTGTGGCTTTACGAGTGGCTTTAATGTATCCCTTTTTCAAAATCCTGAATTCCAACAAATGTTAAAGGCTAAAAGCAATGTCTATATGGACTGCGGTCGCTGCCATCTCGATTGACCCCAAAAAAGCGTTTGATGTGGTATGTCTTTTGTGATTATCTTTTTAAGATTTTGGAAATGTATGGGTTCAGGAATGGATTAAGTTACTTTATAGACACCCGATAGCGGCGGTTCAAACAAATTGATTAATTTCAGATAATTTTACCCTAGATAGGGGCACCCAGCTGGGTTGTCCTCTTTCCCCTTCTTTGTCCTGTCTTGCCCTTGAACCATTAGCAGCCACGAAAAGAAAGGTGGATGATTTTCCAGGGGTTGTTGCGGGAGGTGTGGCGCATAAGGTGACTGTGGCAGGGCGGAGCCGGGTCGTGATCCTACACACCCGGGACCGGTGTGATAGCTGTGCAGTGTGTAAAACCTCACTCTCCTGACCTTAAGAGGTGCACTAGCGACTGACACTAGAGGCTGTAGCCTTTAGCCTCCTTATTAGCACAACTGCCTCCCACGCCGGTGACGGCGGTTCGAGTTCCGTTCAGAGCGAGGCGATCAGGACCGGTTACAATGGCATGGTGCAGTGCTATACCAGTGCACACAGCTCCTGGTTAAACTGGATTATGGGTAGTTTGTGAATAAGATTACTCAACTGAAATGCTGTGAGCAAATATATTTAGTGAATATTCCCCATCGTGGTGTTTCGATCAGAGATGTCATTGTGCTTTTTTATTCACTCTGCAGGGCACGATCCAGAAGTCACCTGATGGTTGCTGCCCCGTTTGTGAGTATTTTTATTAGAAAAACTATGCAGCCACTTCAGAGTTTCCTCAAAGTTTTACATAAGTATCAAGGTTTCTTTGGAGATAACAAGGAAGTACTATCTGTGGAAGAAAAAAGAGCCTAAACCTGGTCTGTTGGCTGGTTTTCAGTTTTCTTTACTGGTAGACCAGCTTGAACCTGCTAACTCTAGAAAGCCAGTTTAGGCTGATTTATGCCGTTTTTCATCTGGGATATTTCTAAATAATAAAAGAAACCATGTGAAATGTGTTGTTGCTAATAAAGAGATGTTTATTGCAGCAACTTAGAAGACAAAAAATGTCACCCTTGGTTCTGTTCTTTAATCTTTTAATGCAAAGCTAGAACATCTGATTAACGTGCTTGTTTGTGCTCTGTTGTCTGTGTTTGTAGGTGTGGACAAGATTAAAGGATGTCAAGTAAACACTGTTCGTAAAATCATACATATCAACAACTGCGAGTCAGAGAGGAAAATAGACTTGACTTTTTGTAGGGGAGATTGTTCCACATATAGTGGGTGAGTACACAATTAGGCCCTGTTCCAAAACCTTTTGTGTTTTTATGTTTGGGTGAACTATTCCTTTTGATCATGATGCAACAAAAGTTTTTGATTATATTAATATCTGTCTTTCCCTCTTTCACATGTGTAGGTACCATGTGCCTGGAGCACCCACTTGTGGCTGTTGCAGTGCAACTCGCACAAGTAATCGCACAGTATCTCTTGGTTGTATAAATGGAGATATTGTATCCCACACATACGTCCATGTTGAGCAGTGTGCATGTAGTGAAACTAACTGTCAAGGTAGTGGGGTGAGTCGGCACATACTTGTAGAAAATCCCAGAAGGAAACGCAGCCTCATATTACCGTGAGCACCAGTAATTCCAGAGGTCAACAACCCTAGCATTCTGAAAAATCAAATGACTCCAGTATCAGTGAAACTTGAAATGAATTTGAATAGCATATGTTTTACATTTCTAAACTTTAAACTAAGAGCTTTTAATTTTTCTTAAATTTGTTCTTTGATAAATACAATATGTACTCTTCTGCTTGTTTAAATTAAAAAACTATTAAAAAGGCAACCTGAAATTCAAACTTAAATGTATGTGTGTTGACTTCAGCTTCATGCACTGAGAATTTTGTTCACTATATTCATATATTGCCCCTAGAACGTATACCTTACTACCAGTGGTGGGTATAATCTGATTACAAAGTACTTAGTTACTGTAATCTAGTTACTTTTTAGTCCAAAAAGTTGTGTAACACATTATATTTTAGATTCATGCATTAAAATGATTTACTGGCTTTCAATTTAGTTAACTTCTTTTAAGTGCATTACTTTGGTTACACATATTACTAAGATAATATTGTTTATGTGTAATGCATATATGGACATTTGTTTGTGATTCTATGACAATTAATTGTTTTTATGGGAAAAGAAACATTTCTGTGAAGTGTTTTAGAAAGTGATTACTTTTTCAATAGAGTAATCAGTAAAGTTATACATTCACAGTTTTAAAGAACCAATTAGTTATTCACAGTCATGTTGTTCCAACATAAAAGGAGATGTTAGGCAGAAGGACAGCCTCAGTCATCAGCATTCACATTCATTGTAGGGAAAAATAGATACAAGGAGGCGTATTTGTGCTTAAAAGAATGGCATGGTGCAGCGCTATACCAGTGCACATAGCTCCTGGTTAAACTGGATTATGGGTGGTTTGTGAATGAGATTTCTCAACTGAAATGCTGCGAGCAAAAGTGTTACGTGAAAATGCCCCATCGTGGTGTTTCAATCAGAGATGACATTGTGCTTTTTATTCACTCTGCAGGGCACGATCCAGAAGTCAGCGGATGTTTGCTGCCCTATTTTTAAGGATTTTAATTAGAAAACATAAGCAACCACTTCAGAGTTTCCTCAATGTTAACATAAGTAGCGAGGTTTCTTTGGAGGTGACAAGGATCTACAATCTGTGGAAGAAAAAAAAAAAAGGCTAAACCAGGCTAAGCTGGTTTGCTGCTCTACCAGTCTGGTCTGTTGGCTGGTTTTCAGTTGTATTTATTTACATTTACATTTATGCATTTGGCAGATGCTTTTATCCAAAGCGACTTACAGTGCACTTATTACAGGGACAATCCCCCCGGAGCAACCTGTAGTTAAGTGCCTTGCTCAAGGACACAATGGTGGTGGCTTTGGGGATCGAACCAGTGACCTTCTGATTAACAGTTATGTGCTTTAGCCCACTACTCCACCACCACACTAATTTGTTATATCTAATAGTTGTAGTTATATCTGTAGTGGTAACTTACCCAACACCGCAAACAAAAAAGTATCTGTCCGAACGATGTAGTCTGCTGTTTAAATAACTTTTTACTAGCTGCATAATTTATATTGCTTTAAAAAGGAACTCTAACATCAAACAAACTGAAAGCACCCTTAAGTGTATACAGTTTCTATGCACACAACAAGAGAAACCAGGAGTATTAAGTGTCAAACAGGATATAAATGTACATACAGATCATTAGGTAATTAAATAGAAAAACATTGCCTCAATAAGCAACAGTGGACCAACTGATCATGTTACAATGTATTCTGTCAGAAACATTGTATGTCTTCGGCTGAATATTGACTTTTTGTAGAAGCTTATCAAACGTTAATCTCTCTAACAAACATTGGGTGATTAGGTAGCAGAGTGGGATAAACAAGGCCAGGGTGTCATTTACAAAACATAATTACGATCACTTTTAATTAGAGATTCAATGGATTTGATCCTGTGTAAAAATGAAAAAGAAAAAAAGGGAACAACACATGATGTATAAAGGCATAAAATGCAAACTTTGATTGCCTTCTCTGTTGACATATGATGACATATTGAAAATGCCCACACTCAGTTGTATGTATGGCAACCAATTGTGATTATAAACTTAATTTGCAATGCTATAACGAAAAGTCTATAATAATCAGTTATTGTACAGCTAAAATAATCAAACCAAATGAAAATCTGTCACGCTCAGAAGTGTTTTTGTTCATGTTTTGTGTTTATGTCTTTGATTTTGAAAATTTGTTCCTTGTCATGTTACTTCCTTTTTCCCTCCATGTTCATGTTTTCATTGGTTTACTGTTAACTCATTATCAATTCTAGTTGTAGTATTTAGTTCATTGGTTTAAGTTTATTTGTCTTGTTATCTTATTTATAGTTATGTCTGTTCATTGGCTGTCCATGTATTTATTCCCTCATATTTGCTGTGGTCCTTGGTCAGGTATTATGTTTAAGTACAGGTGAAGTCAGGTGAAGTCAAGTCAAGTCAAGTCAGGTCAAAGTCAATGTCAGCCACACATACAAATTTTGGCCCTGTGAATTTTAGTGATTTAGAAATTACTTTGCAATTTCTCTACAAAATTGATGAACCCCAGTGTCAGGACTCACATCCTTGTTTAGTTTGAAATGATAACAGAGGTAATTACTGTTGTGAGTATTGAAAGGTGTGTCTTACCAGCAAGGTTTACATAAATCCTGAGACATTAAATGTTTATTTTAGTATTCAAATATAATTTTCCATGGTAATCCTGGTTTACACCTTCTAAACAAAGATTTGACTTTTCCAAAGAAAAAGAAATATTCACTATAAAAAGTCAAGCACTGTTAGATAGGACACATTAGCTCAAGCAGAAGATGGATGTTGTTTCCATGGGGACCGTGAAGATGTCCCAAATGTGGATGGTGAGATTGGCCGTATTACTAATGGGGTTGCTGTCAGCACAAGCAGGTTAGTAGATTAAAAGAAAATGTTAAATGTTTTCTTCTCATTTCAAGAAAAGCTCCACTTTGACAATTTGCATTATTATTTGAAATATGCATCTCTGTCCTTCTCTGTTGAAATATTTTATGACCAATTATGACTAATATGTTGTGACAGATCCTACAGATGTTATGTTGCCAAAAGTAACTGGTAAGTTTTCCATTGTACTACATGTACATTACATGTACTAATTGCATTGTGATAAAATAATACATTCCTTAACAAACTACATCCTCGAACTGTAACACCAGCACATTTACCAATGTCTGAATGAATTGAAACACTGTCTTGTGCAATAAATATCCTCAGCAATGAAATAATGATGCTGATAACACGAATAAATGAATCTTAAAAATGTAATTAATGTGTTCAAACATTTCAAAATGCCCGATGACAAATGTTCTACCATTTTACAATGATGTTCCTTATGGTCTTCTATTTTTAGTGTTCCCGACCATGAGAAATGTGATGGTAACTAGAGGTACAGTATGAAGTTCTTCATAGATTTTTAAATCGTTGAAACTGCTGGTTCAGTGTCAGTTTAGTACACAACAGACGACATATTTATAACCTCTTTTTTTCTGTTTTAGCTGAACCAAATCCCGATCATCAGTCCATGGTCTGCAGCACATGGGGAAATTTCCACTTCAACACCTTTGATGGTTATTTCTTTCAACTGCCAGACACATGCAACTACGTTCTGGCGAGGATGTGCAGCAGTGTTTCTGATTTTAACATCCAAATGAAAAGAAAGATTGTAAATGATTCAATAATTTTCAGCAAAATCTTTATAGTGTTGGAGGGGACAGTCATCAATCTCAGTAATGGCAACATCTTTATGGATGACCAAGAGTGAGTTCCTTTTTACTATTGCTTAAGACTGCAACCAAAATGTTTGCATTTCATTTTTCAATCAAAATTAATAGTATTTTGTTTTTCCTATTCATCAATGTTGTTGTAATGCATTTGGATACATTACAATTTTAAAGCTTAAAGTTATAGATATAACTGAAAATATATACTAATATAGTTTAGAGTATGATTGCATTAAACACTATCTCATCAGTTCACATGAGTGGTTTGTTTTAGCTTTATTAATAAATTCATAAATGTATTAACTTTATACAGTGAAGACGGTAAAACCATATACAGTGGTTAATTTTAAGTAATTAGTTTAAACAACAGTTCAAACACAGATAAAATCTCCTTCAAACATTTTTCTGATGATGAATTTTCTGCAACTTGTTTTGACAGGGTGACTGAGGCAACCTATAAGAATGGAATTACAATCGAGCTAGGCACATCAAGTGTTAAGATCTCAAACAAACATGGATTGACTGTCTTTTGGGAGAAGCACGACTCGATATTGGTATGCTAGTTCTCTGTTCAAATATGTATGATTATTTTTATATTTGTGATGAACCGGAGGCACATTTGAACAAATAAGGCATGATTTCTGTCCTCTTATAATCAAAGACCTCATTCAAATATGTGCCTTTTGCACACAACAGAGAGAAGAAACATTAAATATAACAGGATATTAATTTATATACATTTATATATGCATTTTGACTTAAAATGTAGAAAATGTGTTTTATCTCTGACAATATTTTATTATACGATGTTCACCAGATTGAACTTCCCACAAAGTACCAAGGCCAGACCTGTGGACTCTGTGGAAACTTCAACGGCAACAAGACTGATGATGACCATGGTAAACCTCACATTTTTGATTAAATCACATGTTAACGCCTTCTTAATAGATTAGATTAGATTCAACTAGGATGACAATGCATTAAAGTTCTGATTTTTAAACATCTTTCAGCAAATCAGTTTGCAATATCCTATCTGGCTGCCTTAACAATAGACCTTATGCACAAATTAAATTGAAAGCATACCTTTTTTTTTACTGTATCTACAAAAACATTTCTGGTGTGATTTAGAATATTTTATTAAGATGAAATTGGTATTGATATGCATTTAAGCAAAGAGGATGGTTGAAAAATTTAACATAAAACATGGTATATTATACATTTATTCTTGATTTATTGATTTTTTGTATTCATAAATGTAAATGGTCATTGCAGAAACCAAACTTCATACACTTCAAAATAGATGTAAAGTATTACTTTAAAATTTTAGCAAATTTAGGGGCTCTATAGCAGCTTCACCTGGCCAAGAACCGCCCGTTTAGACAGGAAAATCTGTCATGTTTTTTTTTTTTTTGTATTGCATTAAACATATATACATTATATATACATATATATATATATATATATATATATATATATATATATATATATATATATATATATATATATATACACACACACACACACATACGTTGAATAACAACAGTGGGGACATATTGCTAACAAAGGGACAAATAAAAACAATACATAAGATATCACATATAAAGATTACATTTTCAATGTGACATCCTTAAGGATGTTATTTGTTTTTAAAGCCTTGGCGTTCAGAGGTTTAGACATATTATTAAAAGAGGCAAAAAGCGATTTTACATCAGCAGAAAAAATTCTAAAATGAGGTTTCGATTGTATTACTCTGGCTTTGTGAAGATGAAATTTACCTACAAGACAAAGTAACAATAAAGAACCATTCAGTACAATGAATATCTGAAAGAAAAATCATAGTCTCTGTAATCTGCACCAATTTGTTTAAACATAAAAATAATAAGAAGGTTATTTCTGTCCAAAAAGATTTAGAGAAAGTACACTGATAAAACAAATGCGTGTCCAGCGACGTGACAAAGTTGAGAAACGTTTAAATTTATGCAAATGAAGAGCGACTTTCGGGAGCGACAGCCAATATGAGAGAAGATAGTAGAGCTCACGTGATCCTAATATTTTAATAATAATATTAATTGTAAAGAAACAGTGCTGTTTAGACTCTCCATACACACCACTAACGACCTCACCGCCAGCCACTGGCGACATGCAGCGGCAAAGTAGCTGGCAGTGTGAACGCCGCTTCACTTTCTGCTCAATGCCTCAAACTAAACTCTGAATAAACGAAATAAAGATTTGATGTCACTAACCTGGGAAACTATATGCATCAGTTGATTAGAGAACAGACTGAGGGCGGTGAGTGGTGGTGCTGTCTGAGAGGATGAGAGTAGCGTGTTACTTGCGTTGGCGTTGAGCAGTGCATTGACACACCAGCATCAAGCACCGCTCTAAATTACACATGATGAGAAGCGTTGCAGATAACATCATGTAGGGGCCATTTTAAACGGAAGGTGTGCACAGTAAACATTGAAAACATATTCGGAATTAAAAGAAAAAAAAGTCCTGGCAATTTATGTTAAGGTCTTTTTTAAAGTCAAATTTAAATTAGATATGTGGTCTGTGGATGCTATAAGGCAAATACTTGTGTGAAAATAACTTTTGCGTTGTTGTGCTGAAATCTGACTCCCAGATTATTACTTGGTCCTTATCCTAAAGTCCACCCCTAAACATAAGGATACTAGGTAGTGAAAAATTGTCATGACAGCCCTACTAAATACAATGTCAACTTAATCTATATTATCATGTGTTAACATACTGAATAATTCTCAGATGTGGCGACAGAGAAGGAGTCTACAGAATCCTGTGGGGAAATTGAACTTCATTCAAATGATCAATGCGGAAACCAGGTATAATGAGTTAAAAGTCAATGTTGTAACTATTTGAATGTTTGTTTTTCATTATTGCCTTCACATTTTTTTTAAATGAAGAGGATCTAATTTTCTGATCGAAACATCAGTAGCCTACTTTTGTTTGTATTTATTTTATATGATGTAGAAAAAAATTAGATTAAAATGTGTTTATCTATTATTCCATAAAAATGATTTTTTATTTTATTTATTTATCTTAATTGAGTGGCCACTGGCCTAACCTCACCAATGGATGCAGTAGAGTTTTTTCTTTCTATCTCCTAGTCAAGCATTTGTCAGCAGTATCTCAGCAGTTCGGGGTTTGATGATTGCTGGCATGTGCTGGACATGAGTTCATTTGAAAAGGCCTGTGAAAACGACCTGTGTCAATGTTACGGGAAACACGACTGTCTCTGCAACACACTCACAGAGATTTCACGACAGTGCACGCATGCAGGTGGCAGACCGGGAACATGGAGAACAGACCAGCTCTGTCGTGAGTGTGATTTCTGGAAGATGATTATGAAGAATCCAGTCATTGGAATAGTATGACAGTCTCACCTGAGGGTGACATCAGTTACCATAGATTGAAAAGACAGAAAGAGAGAGAGAGAGATAGATAGATAGATAGATAGATAGATAGATAGATAGATAGATAGATAGATAGATAGATAGATAGATAGAAAAGACAGAGATAGATAGATAGATAGTTAGATCGATCGATCTTTTGTAATACTATGTATTGTTCTGTCAAACAGAGAAGAATTGCCCACTAAACATGACATACTTGGAGTGTGGAAGTCCATGCAAGAAAACCTGCAAAGATCCAGAAGGAAGCAAGTTGTGTAAAGATCACTGTGTGGATGGCTGTTTCTGCCTTGAAGGTGAGAATTTATTTACAATATCAGTAGAGACAGTTTCTTGCACCTTGACAAAAAGGAATTTTCCTCACCATTTGCGAATCAGACAAATTGGGTTCTTCATAGGTTTTCATCACGTTTTGCCTTCTCTTTGTTATAGGCACTGTGGAAGATGTTATCGGTAATAGCGGTTGTATATCTGTGAATGACTGCCCATGTGAGCATGATAGCACAATATATAAATCGGGAGAATCATACACACAAGCGTGTAAAACATGGTGAGTCAGTTGTGATATAAATCACACACACACCAGCCACTTCAATTTTACAGAATTGATTCACAATAACATGGCTGTCATATTGCACCAGTGTGTGTGCTGCTGGATATTGGAATTGCACAGGTCTGGAATGTCCCGGAATCTGCTCTATTGTTGGAGGGTCTCACATCACCACTTATGATGGAAAAAGCTTCACCTTCAGCGGCAACTGTGAATACATCCTCACTAAGGTGTGTGATTCTCAATACAGCAATTGCTCCTTAATTTATACTTAATATATAGTCACTGAAATGACAAATGATCTGTTTATTATTATTTTTATTATTTCAGCACTCTATTGGCAATGATATTGCAGTTCTGGGCAATCTGGCAAATTGTGATCCAAGCTTAAAAGACACATGCCTTAAATCTGTAAGCCTTGTCATCTCAGGGACCATTGTAAGTACTGTGTAATTTTTTTATCTTTAATAATTTACAATATACCTGATATCTTCATTAAAATCTTTATTATATCTTCAAATTCTAAAATACACTATACTAACAACTGATATAAACTGAATGTAAATTAGTTACTTTTTCTTACCTTCTGAGATAAAATAAATAAATAATAATAAACACATGTGACATCATGCTCTGAAAATACATGTGTCTTTAAAATACATAATTTTGTCAAATACATAAATTTGTTGTTGTTTTCCTTATGAAACAGATTAGTTTTTCCTCCAATGGGGATATAACACTAAATGGAACGGAAACAAAAAGCCTTCATGTCAAAGGTATGTTGTCAAATCAGAATAGGTTTTTATTGGCCAGGATATATATATATATATATTTAATTTTTTTTTTTTACTGGTGGGCCCTACCCATAGGGCAAAAGGACAGTGAAGGGACTTATAAGGGTCTGGAAGACCACTGATTTATATTAACTAGGGAACATTGATATTAATCAAAATATGGCATTATGGTTGTATTTGATTGTGTGAAAATATGGTTGTGTTTGAAACTTTGATATAATGTTCCCATATTTTTCTGTCTCATCGGGTGGTTTTTAATTGTGGGTTGGGTTGTAATAGGAATAGAAAAATTGACATTTAAAATTTTGTGCATGCTTTTTTTTAATTGTTTAGCCATCCCCTGTACCATTTTATAAACATATAGGAAACAATGTAATTAAAATGTATTAACACAATATCAGAAAATTGACAAATACAATTGGAAACAAATATTGAAATGCATACAAACATAGGCTAACAGTGTAGGTGTGTGGTGTTAAAACTCACTCAGTTACAATCCCCAGTCTCCCTTACAGTATATAACAGTAGATCAGAAGAGAGTACACAGCCTGAGCATAATAGCATTAAATACCCCTGTGATACTTTTCTTTAAACTATAAGACCAAATTCCCTTCTCTGAAAATAGCACAAATCTATTACATATCAATATATTGTGTACTTCATTGTTATTAGCATAATAAAAAGCACAGTTGTGAGTCAATCTTAAGTGACTTTTTCTTCATTACCGACCCACTAATTTCTTAGTCACAGATGGTGCGGTCATCTTCCAGCCCTCAACCTCCTTTATCATTGCTGATTTGAAGAGTCTTCGTCTAGAGATCCAGTTGGCTCCAGTCATGCAGTTGTATATTGTAGCCAGCCCTGAAGGGAAAGGGAAACTGAGTGGTGAGCTTAAGCATAAAGTGATAATTTTGTCATTTTTATGCATGTGTATATCAAAATCAGCTTCAATACATCACAATCACAGTTGTTTTGGCCTCACGATCATTCCATGTTTCAGAAAAAAGTGGTTAAAAGATTAATCACAAACTGTAGACAGTCTGTGTAGTAACAGGATTACATGATTACTGTACTGTGGAGTACAGGATTTTATTTAAAGTTGCATTGTTAATATTGTGTCTCTCTAGTTAACTTCCTTATACATGTTTTTCTCAGGTCTTTGTGGAAACTATAATGATGTCCAAAAAGATGACTTTAAAACCGAATCAGATATTATAGAGGGGACACCAACAACCTTTATCAATTTTTGGAAGCACACGGACAGTTGTCCAGATCTTGACTTCATTTTAGAAAATCCATGTAGCGTGAATTTGCAAAAAGGTACTTTTAACTTTCTAAACTTTACACTGGAAAAACTGTTATATTTCAAAGTGACCATGCACCCTTTGCTGAGATTACAGCTCTGCACACTCTGGCCTGTCACTCAACCAACTTCACAAGCTATCCACCTGGCCTGCTTTTTAAACAGTATTAAAAGAGTAACAATTAAAATTTTACAGCAGTGCTGATGTAGGGCCATATAGCTCAATTGCTAGTGTGATATTGCTTTTATATACAATGACCAATACAATGGTTCAATGACCAAGTAAATAAAAAAAAAATTAGGACGAGTACGGTCATAGAAACGCATTTGAGAATGGAACTACATTCTTACGTGATGGATCAGAATCTGCCATTGCCGTTCAAAACAAATGATGCGTCCAAGACTTCGTTAGTAGTTAATAAATGTCACTTCAGAAATAGTATCATGGCTTATGCTGTTTTGAACAAGTTATTGGATAAACAAGGATTGATGGATGTGTGTGTGTGTGTGTGTGTGTGTGTGTGTGTGTGTGTGTGTGTGTGTGTGAGAAGAGAGAGATGAAGCATGTGCGATAACCTGTTGCCACTCCCAAGCAGAGATGCTGTCAGCTTTCTGAAGGTCAGCTATCTCAGTGGAAAAATGGCATCCAAGCGGGGGTATTCCTCTATATTTCGCGGTAGCCGGTGCGCAAGAGTCATTCGCTATAGAAACCGTAATGTCCTCTGCCATTTTAAACACTGTGTATCCAATGTGGAAACTCTGGTAAGCGCCTTGAGTTCTGTAATCAATCAGTGTGTTGTGTCTCTCAGCTGTGATGAGCCTTAATGCTGAAGTTGTTAGTTTAAAGCCGTTTAATTTCCTAGCTTTAGTAGTAATCACGGAGCACTGTTCTATGTAAACAATGACGGATTCACCTCACGTCACCAACTGGCTCATATTACACACAAATATTTTGCCACCATCTACAGGCTAACAAATGTAATGTAAAAAAAAAAGAAAGATGTTTTTTAGATGCTCTTAACAGATCTGCACTGCCCTTACACTTTAGTTTAGAACGGCACGAACACAAGCGGAGTGATACACACACACAGTAAAGTGTCTGAGTGCTAATGGTGAATAAAAATTTAGAAAAGTGTGTCCTAACATTTGACTGATCATGTATGTTGCATTCGGATATTTCTGAACCACCTTTCTTGACATACTTGACCTAATTTTGTTTGGATGAAAATCTAGCTGTGCTAAACAGGGGGGTAAGCAAAACATATTTTATTCCATTTCATTTAGATCAAATGGCCAAAGAATGGTGCATCCAGCTTACAAACCCAAATGGAACATTTGCCTCATGCCATTCAGTAATATGTCCTGAGATTTACTATCAAGTGAGTCCTTTTGCACACACACACACACACACACACACACACACACACACACACACACACACACACACACACAAAAAAACCGACTCTTCTCATTTTAATATATGGTACATGAAATATAGTATATACAAGTTTAAAAAGTCACCTTCATATGTGCAATTTGGCTTTCATCCTTTGCAGAGGTGCGTCTATGACACCTGTAAGTGTGAAGATATTAAGAAGTGTATGTGTGCAGCCCTGTCCACCTATGCCCATGCCTGTGCTGCCAGAGGAATCATTCTCCGGGGATGGATGGATTCCTACCCCTGTGGTGAGAACTTTATGTACTTTTGTTTCCTTGTATGTATAGTTTCTCAAGCCTGCTCTTTTAAAATGCTGCCGGTCTGTCTCTGGCTATACAGACACTATTTCGGATTGTTCAAACAACATGAAGTACTCCTACCATGTGACCAGCTGTGGCAGCACCTGTCGTTCTCTCAGTGGGCAAGATTACACCTGCAATTTATCCACACCTGTATATGGATGTGTCTGTCCTGAGGGCACCTACCTCAATGATGCAGGCAGCTGTGTGCATGCTGACCAATGTCCTTGTTACTCTGGAAGCCAGGTCATAGAGCCATCAGGGATAATCTACAAGGATGAAGCAGAATGGTACACCCAATGTATTGTCAATATAAACCATGGTAAAGGAAACTCTTGATGACCATATACTGAAGTAACTCTTGATTTTCAATATTTTGTCATATTACAGCACCTGCAATCATGGCTTTTTAGAGTGCTCCAGCCCAGAAGGTAAACTACAATACTACTAGCTAAATTCCAGATTCAAACTTCTGAGATAATGTGACACTTGTGTGACTTGGACAATTTTAACACTCTTTATCAATGTGCCTGTTCTCAATTTAGTCTGTAAGGATCCAATGGTCTTTTTCAACTGCTCAAATTACGAACCAAGACAAAATGGAAAAGAATGTCAGAGGACATGTCAGAACCAACAACTAAACAATTGCGTGAGTTAGGATGGATGGGTGAAAGGATAAAAGCATAACAGATTTTGTATTAGTTTTTGATTCTGTATTTTAATTTATTGTATATAGTTACTGTTACTTACTTGAACTTGCAAGTAAAGTAGGGAACAAGATGGTTGATGATGTCCCTCGTGCTTTTTTTTGTTTCGTTTTTTTTGGCTATAGGTGAGCACAGCGTGTAAATCAGGGTGTATGTGCCCAAATGATCTTCTGGCTGATGGTGAAGGTGGGTGTATGCATAAAGAAAACTGTCCCTGTGTCCTTAATGGAGACACATATTTACCTGGGAAACAGATTAAACAGGACTGTAACATCTGGTAAGCTAATCACCCATATTGTAACACTGTTATATGTCTTTATCAGTACTTGCATGTAATGCTTTATTATTAATCACTGTTTATATTCTGTATTTCAGCAAATGCAAAGATGGCATGTGGACTTGTACAAATAAAGAGTGTTATGGCACATGTACCATCTATGGTGAAGGTCATTTTAAGACATTTGACGGAAAGAGATATTCTTTTCAAAAAGACTGTGAATACATCTTAGCTCATGTACGTGTCCCTCTAGCTAGAAATAACCTTTTCTTAAGGGTCTTAAAAATATTAAATTACAAATATGTCCCCTTGTTGTCTTAGGAAAAGATAAACAAACAATTTAAAAAATCTGTGTGGCTGTTTCAGCAAGTCCAATTATTCACTGCCTGACACCGTATGAATGTGTTTTATCACTATAGGATTATTGCAATATGCAACACAGTCCCTCTTTCCGCCTCATCTCAGAGAACGTGCCCTGTGGCAGCACCACCACTATTTGCTCCAGGTCCATCAGTCTCTTCATTGGGGTGAGGTATTTTCATAGCTCAGTCAGTGGATTTTGTTATGTAATTGTGATCATAAATTATTTCTTTTGTTAATGCCACTAATTATTCAAATCCTGCAGAGAGACAAAGTGATTTTATCCGAAGAGAAAGGAGTCATTGTTGAAAGCAACAGCACTGATTATGAATATAAAATCCATTCTGCTGGAATCTACATTATAATCGAGGTCAGAGATTTTTTAAACTTAATCTGGGACAATGAAACGAGTCTGATGCTCCAACTCCATACCAACTTTAAGGTATGCACTAATCATAACTTAATTACCCTTACCCTTTATTTACCCACTTACCTGACCATCCACATGATCTCTATTGCAGGACAAGGTGTGTGGACTGTGTGGAAACTTTGATGGTAATGCGAATAATGACTTTGTAAAGCATGATGGAGAAGAGGTCACTGATGCAGAGGAATTTGGCAATAGCTGGAAAGTTAATCCCAGCTGCCCAGATGTGACAAACCCGATGGACATTTGTGAACCAAATCTTCATCAGCATGCCTGGGTTGAAAAACAATGCGCCATCATCACAGGTGCCGTCTTTAAGAACTGCACTTCTCTTGTAAGTAACAGTACAACATTTTTTTGTTAAAGGTGATATGTTTTCTATAGGTTAATATGTAGAGACAACTACTGTATAAGTAAGCAATTCATAGGTTGATTCCCCTGAAAAGTGTAAACACTGCAGCTCTGTAGCATGAATTTGGGGCCAGATCTTAAGGTGGCCCAGGGGTGCACAGCACAACAAAATTAGCAAAGCCAATAATGGCTGAAAACACAATGGAAATAAACCACAGCACAACAAAGGTAAGTTGTGGCCTACAACTAGGGCTGCAACTAACGATTATTCAATTATTTGGCGATTATTGCAACGATTAATCATTAGCACTTAATTGGCTCAGGTGGTAGAGCGGGTTGGCCACTAATCGCAGGGTTGGTGGTTTGATTCCCGGCCCACATGACTTCACATGCCGAAGTGTCCTTGGGCAAGACACTGAACCCCATGTTGCTCCCAATGGCAGGCTAGAGCCTTGCATGGCAGCTCTGTCATAGTTGGTGTGTGAATGTGTGTGTGAATTAGTCACATTGTAAAGTGCTTTGAATACCGCTAAGGTTAAAAAGGCGCTATAATAAGTGCAGACCATTTACCATTTATATTCAAAATTCTCAGATAACAATTTTTTCTGCTTTAATATAGCTGATAAAGAAAATGTACATTGTTTTAAATGAGTTTTAGATATTTTTAAAAACAAATCATAAATGTATTTTGTTGCAGTGTATAATGGGGCGAAGACTACCCTCTCTCACCTTTCTGTTCACTTCAATCCATCTTTAACTCACAAAAAACTCTCTCTTATTAATAAAGCTGCATATTGCCACGTATTTCTTCACGATAAGAAATGCACAGTGACATATTTTATGATTCAAAAAATCACGAGCATCGCGTTATAATCTAGCATTAGCAAGTGTGGGCTGGAGGGACGAGCGTCCCCGCGATAGAGTGTGAATCAGCCGGATGATCAGCCGGATGATATTATTTTAACTTTAATAAGCTATAACGTATTAATATAACTGCATTTAAGATGTAACACCGGGGTGTTTCCTTTAAAGAGCTCCGACTCCACTTGTCACTTGAAGCTGTTTGGAAAGTTTAGAGAGCACCTGGACTGTGGTCTGTGTAATTCTTCCTCTCCTCAGTCAGGAGCAAACTGCAGTGTGGCTCTAGCTCATCATCATTAGAGTTTAATTTGATCCCATGTTACATTAAATGAGATCAAATGACTATTCGACAATGTCATTTTTGGTTGACAATTTTTTATTGTCAATGTTTTCAATAACACAGCGGAAAACCCACAACACAACAAAATTTAGCCAGAGCATAACAGAAAAGCCACCGCACAATGCAATTAAGCCACAGCACAACAGAAAAAAACACAGTTTAATGAAATTAAACCACAGCGCAATGAAATTGAGGCACAACACAAGAAAAAAAGAAGGGGAAAAAATCCAGAGATTAGGCCACAGCAATTTTCTGACAATTATGTTGTTTTAACAGCTTAATTTAATTGTGTTGTGGCGTAATATTTTCTTGTTCACCCCTGGGCCACCTTAGGACCTTTTTATCCGACCAATAGAAACCAATGGTTATTTGAAATAAAGTCATTATTTTTGCAATTAATTTAGTAAAATCACTTTCTTATGGTATTACATGATGGAAGCTTTGAAATATTCTGTGCCTTTGTCTCTAGGTGGACCCTTTACCATACTATGATGCCTGTATAAGTGACACCTATGCATGTGTTGCTGGGGGTGATTGCAATTGTTTCTGCACTGTGTTGGCAGCCTATGCTGCTGAATGCCGTAAAAAGGGAGCTTTTGTGAAATGGCGGAGCCCAAAGATTTGCCGTAAGTCCCAATATTTCAAAAAGCTCTCTCTCCTTTTTTTTTTTTTTTAAACTTTTGGCTATAAATATAAACACACACTATAAGATAGAATTTACTATCTGTCATCTGTGAGTATTCTGCAGGTTTATGTAAACTTGAACTATGATTTCTTGTCTGCTATTATGTTGTCATAACTAAAAGTGGTTGTTTTTGCAGCTTTATTCTGTGAATTCTACGACCCTTCGGAAACATGTGAGTGGCACTATAAACCCTCTGAATCGCCCTGCATGAAAACCTGCAGTAACCCATTAGGGACCTGCTCTGATCAAATTCCTCCTGTTGAAGGTTAGATTTTAACAATGGGTTTGACATTAAGGACCTGCTCGTGTGTTGTTTTTACATTTACTGTATGCCTTAATGGGATGGTTCACCCTAATGGTCATAATTTACTCACCCTTATGGTGTTCCAAAACAATATGACGTTGTTTATATCCGTGGAACACAAAAGAAATGTTAGGCAGTAGTGATGTCAAAAGTATGTTAAAAGATGTCAGAAAATACTTAAGTACCAAGTGGACACTAAAATTAAAAAGATGTAATGATACCAGTGTTTCTGCAGTACTGGTAGTACCGAGAACCAACTCAATTCAGTCCCCGCCGACTGACAGATGACCGCTTACAAATGCTCACATGCTTATTTGAGCGCTTGTTCTATGACTCCTTTTACACTGAAATGTAAGTCATGAATTCAATTTTGTGAAATATAAAGTCTGCATGTACTGTGCACTGCAAAGTGAATGTATGAAGCCGCTCATACAGTATGCTAAAAACACATTTTATGAGAATCACACATTGTGCTTCTGGTAGTAGATGACAGAACAGAGCACTCATTCGCTTTGAAGCATGCAGTGCATGCAGACAATTTATTTATATAATTAAATCATTGCATTTTGCACTTCAATACCCAAACTGGCTCATAAAACCAAAGTCTTATTCGAAGTGTGAAACTACATCAAAAACACAGAACCAGAACAGCCTTCATGTTAAAATAGCAGTTAAATTGAAAACAAATGCATGTGTAACTTAAGAAATTGCGACAGAAATATATTACAAGTGTTTAGTAAAATGCATTTTATTATGTTATTATTGGCAGCACTTTGTTTTTGACAAAAATAAGACCAATGTGGTGTATTAGATTATGCTGTAAAGATCTTTACTAAAGCACTTCATTTTATAATAAAATGCAATGGTATGTTTAAAAGATCTTTATAAAAAGTCATTTTCATTTGATTAAAGTTTGGATTAATTTGATTAGACAACATTTTGATGATGAAATTGAACTTTAAAAATGGAATTTAGAAAAATATTGAAAAACGTTTAATTTGAAAAATAAAATAGAATAAAAAAAACTGATTTCATAGGGTCCTACTGAAATTTTTACATAATTGAGAAACAGCCGAAGGAAACATGCTATTGTTTTAATTGATTATTTACACTGAGATTTTACATTTTAATAGGCTAAAGGTGTTAAATAGCATATTACCAATTTTTTATGTGGTTATGAAATTATTATAGAGAATCATGAAATTGTACTGTTATCTATACCAAGTACTGATATTTTGGGCAGATGGTTCAGTCTCAGTCACCATGAACTCTATTGAAAAATATACAATGAAAGGGAATGGTGACAATGTCAGTCAGTACCTTAAATTTGTTATTTTCAAGGCAAGTCCACTTGGCGGCAATCTTGGGAGAGCTCTCAGGCAGCCATTGTCTAAGGATACAAGCATCTTAAAAGTACAGCTACTATCTACTGGAATGGGGAAAGTCCAAAGCCTCCAAAACTGTTGGACTTTTTTCAGGCTGGTCCAGCAAATGCGCTCATGCTTTCTCGAGTTAACTGACATATGATGTCTGTATCTAAAAGATGATTGGCTCTTTTACCTGTAAGACTTCCTTTTCTACAATTTCAATTTCTCCCATTCATTTTTATACAAGTGTAACAAAGCTTCTGGATGGGGTTCGGCTAAACACTTTTGAATAATAAAATAATAAAAAAGAGACTCAGAAGTTCCATGAACGGTGCACACTTTTAATTTTTCCACCTCACAACTACATGTCCTGCAGGGACCAACAGTATCCTCATGAGCATGCCCATCCCTCTCTTGCCTACGGCAAGTCCCAAAGGACAGAATGTAATACACACACATAAATGCAACATCCCTATAGCCTTAACTTCGATTCAGAATTTAATCTGTTACACAAGTTCTTTGTCTTGGGCTAAACTGTCTCTGAATATACCTAAAGGCCCATTCATACTGTCAGCAACTCACAGTCACAAAGCGACAGGAAACCATTTAATTTCAATGAGATCTGGCGACTTCCGACTTCTACACGAGCAATAGCAACCGTTGGCCGACAGGATGTGGGCATGTGAAGAGATGATGCAAAGCTGGGAAAAACGCAACTTTATTCAAAAGCAGAGCGATATTGCGTAACGACAATAAATAGGAGTGATGACAGTGAAGCTCACATCATCCATCCCATTTGAGAGACTGGAGTCAAGTGCAGGCAAGATGGAGGTTTTTAAATTTGTCATATATTTCAATGTTCTATATAATTTGTCTTTAAACACATACATGCATTTAATAAAAAAATGGTGCGTGGAAAACTATGGGTGCATGTCTATCAGCTCCCTAGTTCAGTAGTCAGGGCACTGATCAGGTAGTCTGACTTTTTTAGGTCTGTCTCAATCGTGAAATTGTCCCACTGCACTGAAACATTTGCTCCCTAAAAACTAAAAAAATGCACTGTAAAACCAGGGCATTGCTGCTCACTATGTTCCATTACTGGAAATGGTTCAGGTCATCTAACGTTTCTCAATTTGTTAGAGGACGAGCACAAGTGTAAATATATGATTTCAAAACCTTATTTTCTCTTTAAAAGATAATTATATTTAATTTTTAATGTTCATAAAAGAAAAACAGATAAAGAGTAGAAAAGAGTAGAGTAGAAATAAAATTAGAGTTGAAAAAGATTATAAATGCACTACTTTGTATATTTATTTTTTCATTTGCCATTATCATTTATCTTTAATAATGAAACTGTTTGTTTTAATATCTACTACGAAAATGTACTTCTCATTATGCAGCGATTTTGCTGATTAATACCAACAGTGTTTCAATGCGCAAGCTCGTTATCGTGTCGCAGGTCATAAGTGTACAAATTCTCAGTGGATGAACACCATTGCCAGTGCCCAAATTCGTGTACTGTTCAGTACTGTATATCATGTTCACGATATAATGATTCACGACATAGGGAGCTGATTGAGACACAGGACGTGTCAGAAATGTCCAGCTTTCTGAGTATGTTTGATTTATAAATTGGTAGACCATTTGTCTTGTTCATGATATGATTTTGAACATTGTGCACTGCTTCAGTTTATATCAAAACTCCCCTGCAGAATTTTCATTTTTTAGTGGTAACAAATTATACCTTGTGAAATAAGAATGATATCTTATTGCCAGTTGTAAAGCCAACCGATACAGCAGTAGGAACGCCCACTAGTGAAAGAGACTAGTGACATCCAGCAACAAAGTTGCTGACTGTGTGAACATTTTTGTTTTGGTTCCATGGCAAAAAGAATGTCATACAGGTTTGAAACAAAAAGAGGGTGAGTAAATGATGACAGCATTGTCAGTTTTGGGTAAAAAATAAAAATAAATGTAACATCTGCTGCTGCTAAAGATCTCCGCTCTGTAGGTCTGTACAATACAAGTGAATGGTGGCCATAACTTTGGAGGCCCAAAAAGCATGAAAGGCAGCATAAAAATGTAATCCATAAAACTCCGCTAGTTAAATCCATATACTGTATTCAGAAGTGATATGATAGGTGTGGGTGAGAAACAGATACATATTTAAATCCTTTTTTTACTATAAATTTCCACTTTAATTTAATAATTTTCATTAAATAATTTTTTTTATTATTATTGTTATTATAATTATTTATTATTATTATTTTATGGAATGGTATGGAGAAAATATTACTACATCCTAAAAGATATCACTGAAATACAATAAGCGTCCTGAGATACCTCATCAGTCTCTGTGACAGCACTAGACTGCTCAAAAAGCAAACAAAAATGTCTTTCTCCCTGGTTGTGCTAAATAAAGTAGTGAATAATAATGTCTGATAACACGTAATTAAATAAAACACAATCTGGCTACTATGAACTACAATACATAACACAACATTACCTTTTTTTCTTTCTCACTCTCCCTCTTTCTTAACTCGCTTTTCCTCCATCAACTTGACCTTGAATTAATATATCCAAATTAATAAAAAAAATGTGGCATGTTTCCAGAAGGCTTTGATCAACTTTTACATTTGAAAACAAAGTTTACAGTGAGGGAAAAAAGTATTTGATCCCCTGCTGACTTAACTTATCAGTTTATAATTTTAATGGTAGGTTAATTTGAACAGTGATAGATAGAATAACAACAACAAAATCCAGAAAAACACATGTAAAAAATGTTATAAATTGAATTGCATTTTAATGAGGGAAATAAGTATTCGACCCCCCTCTCAATCAGAGATTTCTGGCTCCCAGTTGTCTTTTATACAGGGAACGAGCTGAGATTAAGAGCACACTCTTAAAGGGAGTGCTCCTAATCTCAGCTTGTTACCTGTATAAAAGACACCTGTTCACAGAAGCAATCAATCAATCAATCAGATTCCAAACTCTCCACCATGGCCAAGACCAAAGAGCTGTCCAAGGTTGTCAGGGACAAGATTGTAGATCTACACAAGGCTGGAATGGGCTACAAGACCATCGCCAAGCAACTTGGTGAGAAGGTGACCACAGTTGGTGCGATTATTTGCAAATGGAAGAAACACAAAAGAACTGTCAATCTCCCTCGGTCTGGGGCTCCATGCAAGATCTCACCACGTGGAGTTGCAATGATCATGAGAATGGTGAGGAATGGATGGGTATTCCACCATGACAATGACCCAAAACACATGGCCAAGGCAACAAAGGAGTGGCTCAAGAAGAAGCATATTAAGGTCCTGGGGGCTAGCCAGTCTCCAGACCTTAATCCCATAGAAAATCTGTGGCGGGATCTGAAGGTTTGAGTTGCCAAATGTCAGCCTCGAAACCTTAATGACTTGTAGAAGATCTGCAAAGAGGAGTGAGACAAAATCCCTCCTGAGATGTGTGCGCAAACCTGGTGGCCAACTAAAAGAAACGTCTGACCTCTGTGATTGCCAACAAGGGTTTTGCCACCAAGTACTAAATCATGTTTTGCAGAGGGGTCGAATACTTATTTCCCTCATTAAAATGCAATTCAATTTATAACATTTTTGACATGCGTTTTTCTGGATTTTGTTGTTGTTATTCTGTCTCTCACTGTTCAAATTAACCTACCATTAAAATTATAGACTGATCATTTGTTTGTCAGTGGGCAAACGTACAATATCAGCAGGGGATCAAATACTTTTTACCCTCACTGTATCTATATATATATATATATATACACACACACACACACTGTATACAAGTGTCAACACCTAGATCTTAATAATCATCAACACTATGTATTGTTGACTTTAGTGAGTGCTGGGCTCATGGACGCAGCGGCAGCTGGCAATGCAGTCTGCGCAGCAATCTGATCTGTTCGGAAAGACAGTGTTACCTTGATTCTGTTTAATTTATTTCTCCACACAAATACAAACCAATCTTAACTAGCAAAATACAACCGAGTGTAAGGTGAAATCACATGGAAATGTCCAAGCAGTTTGGTTCACTTTCACCTGTTTATGAACTTGTGTAGGCACATAAAAACTGTACCATTGCAGCCCTAGTCAATACAAATGTATGTTGTCATTTATCTATAAAATACGCATGTATTTTTATCTTTTTCTAATTATTTATCCAGGATGTTTTCCTAAGTGCCCTCCAGAGAAGCCATATCTTGTGGACCATAATATGACATGTGTTACAATATGTAACTGTATGTACAAAAACACGGAATACCGTCCTAAATCAATTGTGTACCGAACCTCAGATGGGAATGGTACATGTTCCGAGGCAATATGTAAAGAAAATGGGGAAATATTAATATTCAAAATCAATTGCAAAAGCAACCACAACATTACTACTACAACTAATACAGTGACAACCACAACTCCAACAATTACAACCACTACTATACCCACACCTACATCAACACCTATAATTACTGCAACCACTACTACGACCACTCCCACAACTACTGTAACCCCAACACCTACCGAGACAGAAAGAGTGTCTTCAACTTCAACAGCTACAACAACACCTACCTCAACCGAACCTCCATCTACAACTACAACAACCACTGTTACATCAACATCTACAGAAACATTTACTACTACAACTAATACAGTGACAACCACAACTCCAACAATTACAACTACTCCTATAACCACACCTACATCAACACCAATTATTACTGCTACGACTACTACGACCACTCCCACAACTACTGTAACCCCAACACCTACAGAGACAGAAACAGTGACTTCTACTTCAACGGCTACAACAACACCTACCTCAACTGAACCTCCATCTACAACTACAACAACCACTGTTACATCAACATCTACATCAACAGAAACATTTACTACTACAACTAATACAGTGATAACCACAACTCCAACAATTACAACCACTACTATACCCACAACTACATCAACACCTATAATTACTGCAACCACTACTACTGTAACAACAACACCTACCTCAACCAAACCTCCATTTACAACTACAACAACCACTGTCACACCAACATCAACATCAACACCTATAAGTAATACTACCACCTGTTGTCTTTGGTCAGATTGGTTCGACAACCAAGAACCCAGCACAGACAACACAGGAATCGAAATTGAATCCATCAATGAATTGTGGGAAAATAAAAAAATTACCTGTCAGAGACCATATGATATTGAATGTAAGGCAAAAGATTATGAAAATATAGACTTGGCAACATCGGGAGAAAAAGTCTCTTGCAATACATCATTTGGTCTGTTATGTTCCAATAAAGATAATTTACGAAATGTGAACCACCCATTATGCCGAAATCATAAAATACGTGTACTATGTTGCCCACATATTTGTACACCCCCTAAAACAACCACTTCTACATCAACACCTTTAATTACTACTACCACTACTACAACCACTCCCACAACTACTGTAACACCAACACCTACCAAGACAGAAACAGTGACTTCTACTACAACGGCTACAACAACACCTACCTCAACCGAACCTCCATCTACAACTAAAACAACCACTGTTACATCAACATCTACATCAGCTGAAACATTTAATTCTACAACTAATTCAATGACAACCACAACTCCAACAATTCCAACCACTACTATACCCACACCTACATCAACACCTATAATTACTGCAACCACTACTATGACCACTCCCACAACTACTGTAACCCCAACATCTACCGAGACAGAAACAGTGACTTCTACTTCAACAGCTACAACAACAACTACCACAACCCAACCTCCATCTACAACAACCACTGTCACACCAAAATCTACATCAACAGAAACATTTACTACTACAACTAATACAGTGACAACCACAACTCCAACAATTACAACCACCCCTATATCCACACCTACATCAACACCAATTATTACTGCTACGACTACTACGACCACTCCCACAACTACTGTAACCCCAACACCTACCGAGACAGAAACAGTGACTTCTACTTCAACGGCTACAACAACACCTACCTCAACCGAACCTCCATCTACAACTACAACAACCACTGTTACATCAACATCTACATCAACAGAAACATTTACTACTACAACTAATACAGTGACAACCACAACTCCAACAATTACAACCACTACTATACCCACAACTACATCAACACCTATAATTACTGCAACCACTACTACGACCACTCCCACAACTACTGTAACCCCAACACCTACCTCAACCAAACCTCCATTTACAACTACAACAACCACTGTCACACCAACATCAACACCTATAAGTAATACTACCACCTGTTGTCTTTGGTCAGATTGGTTCGACAACCAAGAACCCAGCACAGACAGCACGGGAATCGAAATTGAATCCATCAATGAATTGTGGGAAAATAAAAAAATTACCTGTCAGAGACCATATGATATTGAATGTAAGGCAAAAGATTATGAAAATATAGACTTGGCAACATCGGGAGAAAAAGTCTCTTGCAATACATCATTTGGTCTGTTATGTTCCAATAAAGATAATTTACGAAATGTGAACCACCCATTATGCCGAAATCATAAAATACGTGTACTATGTTGCCCACATATTTGTACACCCCCTAACACAACCACTTCTACATCAACACCTTTAATTACTACTACCACTACTACAACCACTCCCACAACTACTGTAACACCAACACCTACCAAGACAGAAACAGTGACTTCTACTACAACGGCTACAACAACACCTACCTCAACCGAACCTCCATCTACAACTAAAACAACCACTGTTACATCAACATCTACATCAACTGAAACATTTACTTCTACAACTAATTCAATGACAACCACAACTCCAACAATTACAACCACTACTATACCCACACCTACATCAACACCTATAATTACTGCAACCACTACTATGACCACTCCCACAACTACTGTAACCCCAACACCTACCGAGACAGAAACAGTGACTTCTACTTCAACAGCTACAACAACACCTACCTCAACCGAACCTCCATCTACAACTACAACAACCACTGTTACATCAACATCTACAGAAACATTTACTACTACAACAATTACAACCACTACAATACCCACACCTACATCAACACCTATAATTACTGCAACTACTACTACGACCACTCCCACAACTACTGTAACCCCAACACCTACCGAGACAGAAACAGTGACTTCTACTTCAACGGCTACAACAACACCTACCTCAACTGAACCTCCATCTACAACTACAACAACCACTGTCACACCAACATCTACATCAACAGAAACATTTACTACTACAACTAATACAGTGACAACCACAACTCCAAAAATTACAACTACTCCTATAACCACACCTACATCGACACCAATAATTACTGCTACGACTACTACAACCACTCCCACAACTACTGTAACCCCAACACCTACAGAGACAGAAACAGTGACTTCTACTTCAACGGCTACAACACCTACCTCAACCGAACCTCCATCTGCTACTACTACAACAACCACTGTCACATCAACATCTTCATCAACAGAAGCATCTACTACTACAACTAATTCAGTGACAACCACAACTCCAACAATTACAACAACTCACTATACCCACACCTACATCAACACCTATAATTACTGCAACCACTACTGCGACCACTCCCACAACTACTGTAACACCAACACCTACCGAGACAGAACCAGTGACTTCTACTTCAACGGCTACAGCAACCCCTACCTCAACCGAACCGCCATCTACAACTACAACAACCACTGTTACATCTACATCAACAGAAACATTTACTACTACAACTAATACAGTGACAACCACAACTCCAACAATTACAACCACTACTATACCCACACCTACATCAACACCAATAATTACTGGAACCACTACTACGTCCACTCCCACAACTACTGTAACACCAACACCTACCGTGACAGAAGGAGTAGCTTCTACTTCAATGGCTACAACAACACCTACCTCAACCGAACCGCCATCTACAACTACAACAACCACTGTCACGCCAACATCTACATCAACTGAAACATTTACTACTACAACTAATACAGTGACAACCACAACTCCAACAATTACAACCACTACTATACCCACACCTACATCAACACCTATAATTACTGCAACCACTAGTATGACCACTCCCACAACTACTGTAACACCAACACCTACCGAGACAGAAAGAGTGACTTCTACTTCAACGGCTACAACAACACCTACCTCAACCGAACAGCCATCTACAACTACAACAACCACTGTTACATCAACATCTACATCAAAAGAAACATTTACTACTACAACTAATACAGTGACAACAACAACTCCAACAATTACAACCACTACTATACCCACACCTACATCAACACCTATAATTACTGCAACCACTACTACGTCCACTCCCACAACTACTGTAACACCAACACCTACAGAGACAGAAGGAGTAACTTCTACTTCAATGGCTACAACAACACCTACCTCAACCGAACCGCCATCTACAACTACAACAACCACTGTTACATCAACATCTACATCAACAGAAACATTTACTACTACAACTAATACAGTGACAACCACAACTCCAACAATTACAACCACTACTATACCCACACCTACATCAACACCTATAATTACTGCAACCACTAGTACGACCACTCCCACAACTACTGTAACACCAACACCTACCGAGACAGAAAGAGTGTCTTCTACTTCAATGGCTACAACAACACCTACCTCAACCAAACAGCCATCTACAACTACAACAACCACTGTCACACCAACATCTTCATCAACAGAAGCATCTACTTCTACAACTAATTCAATGACAACCACAACTCCAACAATTACAACAACTCATATACCCACACCTACATCAACACCTGTAATTACTGCAACCACTACTGCGACCACTCCCACAACTACTGTAACACCAACACCTACGAGACAGAACCAGTGACTTCTACTTCAACGGCTACAGCAACCCCTACCTCAACCGAACTGCCATCTACAACTACAACAACCACTGTTACATCTACATCAACAGAAACATTTACTACTACAACTAATACAGTGACAACCACAGCTCCAACAATTACAACCACTACTATACCCACACCTACATCAACACCTATAATTACTGCAACCACTACTACGACCACTCCCACAACTACTGTAACACCAACACCTACCGAGACAGAAGCAGTGACTTCTACTTCAATGGCTACAACAACACCTACCTCAACCGAACCGCCATCTACAACTACAACAACCACTGTCACGCCAACATCTACATCAACTGAAACATTTACTACTACAACTAATACAGTGACAACCACAACTCCAACAATTACAACCACTACTATACCCACACCTACATCAACACCTATAATTACTGCAACCACTAGTACGACCACTCCCACAACTACTGTAACACCAACACCTACCGAGACAGAAAGAGTGACTTCTACTTCAACGGCTACAACAACACCTACCTCAACCAAACAGCCATCTACAACTACAACAACCACTGTTACATCAACATCTACATCAAAAGAAACATTTACTACTACAACTAATACAGTGACAACAACAACTCCAACAATTACAACCACTACTATACCCACACCTACATCAACACCTATAATTACTGCAACCACTACTACGTCCACTCCCACAACTACTGTAACACCAACACCTACCGAGACAGAAAGTGTGTCTTCTACTTCAATGGCTACAACAACATCTACCTCAACTGAACCTCAATCTACAACTACAACAACCACTGTCACACCAACATCTTCATCAACAGAAGCATCTACTTCTACAACTAATTCAATGACCACCACAACTCCAACAATTACAACAACTCATATACCCACACCTACATCAACACCAATAATTACTGCAACCACTACTGTGACCACTCCCACAACTACTGTAACACCAACACCTACCGAGACAGAACTAGTGACTTCTACTTCAACGGCTACAGCAACCCCTACCTCAACCGAACCGCCATCTACAACTACAACAACCACTGTTACATCTACATCAACAGAAACATTTACTACTACAACTAATACAGTGACAACCACAACTCCAACAATTACAACCACTACTATACCCACACCTACATCAACACCTATAATTACTGCAACCACTAGTACGACCACTCCCACAACTACTGTAACACCAACACCTACCGAGACAGAAAGAGTGACTTCTACTTCAACGGCTACAACAACACCTACCTCAACCGAACAGCCATCTACAACTACAACAACCACTGTCACACCAACATCTTCATCAACAGAAGCATCTACTTCTACAACTAATTCAATGACCACCACAACTCCAACAATTACAACAACTCATATACCCACACCTACATCAACACCTGTAATTACTGCTACGACTACTACGACCACTCCCACAACTACTGTAACCCCAACACCTACCGAGACAGAAAGAGTGTCTTCTACTTCAACGGCTACAACACCTACCTCAACCAAACCTCCATCTACAACTACAACAATAACATCTACAGAAACATCAACTACTGTCACTTCTTCAACAATGTTCACTGTATCACATTTCAGTTACCAAACACCTAAAGAACAGATTGTAAATACAACACAAAGTTCTACAATCATCACTCCCAATTCCACATGTTACTGCACATACAACAATGAAAAATACCTACCAGGTAAGTGCCACTATTTAGACAATTCTTATTATATTTATTATATATATATATACAAAAATATTTTGTCCATCCATTTAGTCCATGTAAAATTAGTCATTATACAGACTGAATTTAACAACTGACATTATGTTATACTTCTCTGTTATTTAATGTTTGTATTGTTTTGCTTCCTTGCAAATCCTTTGATTGTAATAACAGGGTCTACAATCTACAGTAAACCTGATAAAGAGCACTTGTGCTATATTACATACTGCAACTTCTCTTGTTATATTGTGGAAGAGATTCGAAATTGCAGTAAACCCCCTCCAGCATGTCTCAATGGCACCCATATGGTAACCTAATAAGAGAAGCTAAAAACAGTACTATTTTTATTTGTGTTTCCAAAATACAGAACATAAGTAGTGAATAACTGTTACATTACTTATTCTTATCTGTCAACACTGTGTTATTCTAGTGTACAATCAGTGCAGCGCAACATGAAATTAAACAAATAATGTAAAAAATGATTAAATAATGTACATGTGTGATTCAAAGACATCTTAAATTACTTATAATCCTGTTTTTTTGTTGTTGTTGTTGTTCATCAATAATATTTAACTCTGCTATTTATCACAGACAGATAAATGCACAAAACCTGCATAAATGGGGAAGTCATATCAGACCTCCAAAATGTGACCCAAATCCTGCTGTCATGCCTCAATGTGTCAATGGATTAGATCCTGTGAAAGTGTATTATAACAATGGCTGTTGCTTCAAGTATGAGTGTGAATGTGAGTTTAATCCATGACTTAAATCATGTCAAATGAGTTGATAATTTTAATAATTTTAAAGAAATAGTTCACTTAAAATTGTTATAATGTACTCACCTTCATATTTTTCAAATCCCGTCTGACTTTTTTCTTCTGCGCATCACAAAATGAGATATTTGATGAATCACTTTCATGAAGCAGTGATCTTTTTGTTAAAGCAATGTGTCAGTAGACTATGTAGTTCGATACCATAATGTGATAGCTGCAGTTGATCTTTAATGATATATGATTACTTTTGTCTGTTATCATTCAGAAGTGATAGTAAGACTTCATATGATACTTTGTGATTTTTTAACTGTATGTATTAAAATAGTATAGTGCTTAATGTATTCGATAATAGCTACATTCTAAAAATATATTTTGTGTTTTACAGAAGTTTTAATTTTTGGATGAAGTATTCCTTTAGTTTGAATGATGCCATGAAAAAGTATATTGTCTTTGATAATGCATTGTTTTAACCTTTGTTTAACTTGTTTCTTGGCCAACAGGTTACTGCAATGGCTGGGGTGACCCTCACTACAGTACATTTGATGGGAAATATTATACTTTCCAAGGAAACTGCACCTATGTGCTGGTCCAAGAAATCATTCCAAGATATAATATCAGCATACTATGTTAAAAATTATTATTGTGATGTTATAAATAGTCTTTCTTGTCCTGAGTATGTGATTGTGAATTACAAATCCTATCAAATTAAGCTCACAAGTGATAGAAAAGTGGTTCAGGTAAGTGTACTTTAAACAAATTTGTTCACAAACACTCTCAGAATCTTGAAAAATATGTTAAGGATTCAAAATGTATTAAATTGCTGCAACACTTTCTCTTAAGTACATTACAAGATGTTATTTCAATGCTAATATTACTTTACCCTTTAGGACTGCACTGCAGTGTTTTTCACAGGATGTTGCAATGTAAAACACAGCATAACAGTGCACAACTTTCATAATAAATAAAAATGCCTTATTTCCCATAGGTCTACATTAATGGAATAAACAAGAAGCCAACAATCATAAATGAATTCTTCACCATCACCAGTGTTGACATGGCAGTGCTTGTGAACATCACTGAAATCAATGTTGAGATTAACGTCAACAACCTAGGCTTTAGTATCAAACTCCCATTCTCCTACTTCCATGGAAATACAGAAGGACAGTGTGGTAAGTACAGATCCAGGGCTCATAGGTGAAACATCAATCAAGCGACTTAAACGCTTCACCACGGTGTGTGTTTAACTGCATTATGTCTGGTTAAAGGGTTGTCTATTCATTCAAATGATATTAATATTTGTGGAATAATGCCTCCACAAAAGATAATTCAATATATACGTAATAATAATCAAAATAATTATAAACATTATATAATAAAAAATGTAATTCAGGTAATTCAAAAGGCATTACAATTACTGTGGCAGACGAGAAGAGCATTGATTAGACAAATTAAAAAGTTGCTTTTGAAGTCAGTCTATTGTTTGTTGTTTTATTTACATACACGTTTTACTGGCCTACAGTCCACAGCTCAGTCTCAACTGGAGCTGCACTGACTCTCCCCCTTCTAAATGGGACTCGCAAAAGCATGAAGTTGGTACTTCAATCTTGAATCAAGCATTCATTTCTCAGTTAGTAGGAAAATTACTGGTAACGGCATTTATGTACAGTGAGGGGCATGATTAGTTCTGTAATTCATTACACTGAATTAACACGTTAAGTAAACAGACTCAGTTTTATTATATTTACACTATATCATAAATATATTAGTATAGTTACATTGTGCTATTATATAAATAGTGAGTAAGGGTTAATTAGGCCTTCAAAACTAAACACTTCTAAACAATATAAAACAGGTAGAGTAACAATAAACAGTCACAATCATTTATTCTGACAAAAAGACTCTTGAGCTCCACATCTTCTAAATGATTTGTGTGTTATGGCAGATTGGGAAGATTGCCAGTGAATAAAGAGTTACATATTGGACTGTTCATAACACAAAGCAATCTTATGGCTTTAGAAGACTTGTTATATACAGTAGTGCACAAGTCATTTGGACAACGTTTATGATCATTTTATTCATTTTATTTGACGTTTGAAATAGGCTACAAAAGTGACGTTTTGACAGTGCATAACTACAGTGAGATTTCCCTATGAGCAGGTCCAGATGCAATCTATATACTATATAATAAATCTATGAATAACAACTCACTGCAGAAAGGCATCTCTGATTTCCTCGGGAGTGAGAACGGGTTGATATAAATTACACACATTTTGGATATGTACTATTTAGGATTGGTAAATGTAACATTTTAATTCATGAGAACAATTTGTATCTTTCAAATTTAAATGCAATTTTTTTATATTTATATTTTTATTTAAAACTGCAACTGTTTCATTCTGTCCTGTTTAATTTCTAAACACTGTTCTGCATAATCTGAATCTTTGTAAAACACCAGCAGAGATGTCTTTACTCAATACATGGCAATCCCAGGTAGACCTTTCTTATCAGTAAAAAATAGAGAAAGTCCTAATGACAAAATAGTTATTTGTAATTTATTTGTTAACCCAGGTTTCTTAATTTAATAATAGTTAAATTAATATGATTAATTCCTTATCTGAGAACCCTGCCTGAATATTAACAGGTTAGTATAAATTGGTCTCATTCTGAATTTATTGTAACTGAAATTAAAATTGTACTTTCTCCTTAACTGGAACACGGAGACACGTTCAAGGGAGTGCCTTGTTTTTCTGTTCATTAATAATATATATATAATATATATTTAACAAAAAACATTTTTGTATAATTTTTTTTTAATTCTGTTGACATTTTGTAGGCTTTTGTGACAACAAAACTGAAAATGACTGCAGACTTCCTAATGGAACAGTTGATAAATCATGTGAGCATATGGCAAATTTTTGGATGGTCCCCCCAGGTTGCATCCCCCAACCTCCCCCTTCACCTCCACCTACACCTACACCTACACCCCCGCCTATCTGCAAAGTCATCACGAGCAAGTAAGGCAAAGCCAACAGTTTAAGCACACACACATCAATGATGTGAACTGAACATTATAATTTATCACAAGGACATGTGACAAACAGATTGTATGTTTTGTAGTTTGTTTGTAACACTGACTAGTACTACATAAAGTATGATTAAACCATGATATAACAAATACAAATATACAATTTACATACCTCATTTAAAATTTGTATTTTAAGATCAATGTCCTTCAAATTGAAAGTTTTCGGTTTGTTTACAGATTGTTTGAGGCCTGCCATGCGGTTGTTCCTCACAAAAACTATTATGAGGCATGTAACTACGATGTGACCAGAATGAAAAATGACTCTTTTGCCTGCTCCAGTCTGGAGGCCTACGCTCAACTATGTGGCCAGAAGTTTGTCTGTGTGGACTGGAGAAACTCACCTGAGCTCAAAGGGCTATGTGGTAATAATACTGTAATGCACTCTAATAAGCCCCCATCGACTGTAGCAGTGCATAATGCTGATATATGTACAGTGGCAAGAAAAAGTTTATGAACCCTTTGCAATTGCCTGTATTTATGTATTAATTTGTCTTAAAATATGGTTTGATCTTTATGTTACAATAATGAAAAACACAATCGGTTTTAACAAATGGCACACAAATTATTGTATTGTTTTTTACATATTGAATACATCATTCAAACATTCACATTGTGGGTTGGAAAAAGTATGTGAACCCCTAGGCTATTGACCTCAACAAAAACTATTTAGAGTCAAAAGTTTGCACACCTGGAATCCAACTAATGAAATGAGATTGAAGGTGCGGGTTAGAGCTACTTTGACTTATAAAAAGCATTACTACATTTTGAGATTGCTATTCACAAGAAGCATCTACCTACATGGACCATGCCTTGCAAAAAAAGAGATCTTAGGAGATCAAGAATTATTACTTTGCATAAAGCTGGAAGAAGGGGTTACAAAGTTATCTCAAAGATCTTTGATATTCATCTGTCCACAGTTAAACAAATTGTCTATAAATGGAGACAATTTAGTTCTGTGGCTTCTCTCCCTAGGAGTGGCCATCTAGACAAGATGCCTCAAAGGGCACACCGCAGAATGCTCAATGAGGTAAAAATGAACCCTACTGTGACAGCTAATGACAAAAATCATTGGAACTGGTAAACATTTCAGTTCATGAGTCAACTATACGGAAAATATTAAACAGGCATGATGTCCATGGCAGGACACCAAGAAAAAAGCTGCTGATTTCCAACAATAACACTGCTGCACACCTAAAGTTTGCCAAAAGATCACCATGGAACTCCACAACGCTACTGGGAAAATGTTGTGTGGACTGATAAAACTAAGGTTGAATTGTTTGGGAAGAACACGAGGCACTACATATGGCATAAAAGGGCACCGCATACTAGCATGAAAACATCATCCCAATTGTGAAGTATGGTCGATGGACCATCATGATTTGGGGCTGCTTCGGGCTGGACCGCTTGCCATCATCGAGGGAAAAATTAATTACCAAGTTTATCAAAATATCTTATAAGATAATGTCAGGGTGGCTTTGCACCAGCTGAAGCCAAGTAGAAGATGGGCAATGCAGCAGGAAAATGATCATAAACATTAAAGTAAATCCACTACAGAACGGCTTCAAAAAAAGGAAATCCACCTTTTGGAGTGGCTCAGTCAGTGCTCAGACCTTAACCAATAGAGATGCTGTGGAATAACCTCAAGAGAGTCGATCACAGACATCCTAAAATATGTCTGAGCTGAAGCAGTTCTGTAAGGAAGAATGATCCAAAATTCCTTCAGAATTTTCTGAAGGTCTAATCTGCAGCTACCGGAAATGCTTGATTGAGGTTATTGCTGCCAAAGGAGGATCGACCAGTTATTAAATCCAAGGGTTCACTTACTTTTTCCACAGCACTCTGAATGTTTAATGGGATTTTTTCAATAAGGAAATGAAAGATTATAATTGTTTGTGTGTTGTTAGCTTAAGCACATTTTGTTTTTGTGTATCTATACTTCTGACTTTGATGAAGACGAGATCAGATTATATTACCAATTATTGCAGAAAAACAGCTAATTCCAAAGGCTTCACATAGCCACTGTACATATTGTTGCACATATTATCTAAGAGGACCCTGAATCTCTTGTTTGTCTTTCAATTTAATAACAGAATACAAGTGCCCCGTGCAAAAGGTCTACAAGGGATGTGGGCCTAAAGTGGAAAAATCCTGCAGTACAAGGTAATACTGTAATCTCTATCTATAACAGTTCATATCCATAACATTGCTTAAAAAGTGGTGGAAATGTAATACTGCATGCTCCAAATATCTCTGTGTTTAGCCTTCTTTTTGGTGTGCTTGTCTTTTTGTATTTACAACCAGTTCCAATAATCTGGTTTTGGGGACAGAATGTCAAGGAGAAAATTGTAACAAAGCAGTGACAGAAGGTTGTTACTGCCCTGATAACACATATCTGGTTAATCTAAATTCAGATAAGTGTACAGCTTACTGTGGTAAGAAATCGTACTTAATTAATTTACTACCGGTAAATATACTTGTAATATTAATGCACCCTGATGTCATGTTTTTGTTGATTTTGTTATAATTTCCTCCTTAAAGATTGTACTGGCCCTGATGGATCACCTAAACAGGTATGTGTCTTCATGGAGGGGTAATCGCTGAGAATATATTTGAATTAAAATTAACTTAGAAATCTTGTGTTAGAGTTTTAATCTTTATACTGTCACAATGAACTAAGGGTTCTTAGTTTACAGAAACAGTTTAGTAAACTGTTTTGAATCCATTTTAGTCAGAGAAGTCAGACTTCACTCATTCTTACTATTATTTATAATCATAATTAACAATGATTACCATAGTAGCTAACGAAGTGCAACTAACCTCTGTAGCCTGGGGATACATGGACCGATAACTGTGCTACATACAATTGCACTAATATGGGCATGCGTGTGAAAGTGCATTTCAAGTGTCCACCTCAAAAAGTCTGTGGCGTCGGATACAAAAGCACAACTGAAAACTGCTGCCCAACCTGTGGTGAGTCATTTTTTTTAAAATTTTGTTTTACAAATTTTACACTGGAATTGCTGGTCAAAAGATTATCTCATGTTGAACAGTGACCATGAATACAGTAAAAGATTTTAACAAGTACTGTCGTGACATGGTTCTTCATAACAGGCAAAATAATCAATTGGAGACACATAAATACTTATAAGACATTCAGGGGTGAATTCACTAAACTGTTTGCTGCATTTGCTTGTGGTATATTAGTGCAAAACATGCATCTTATTGGCACGGTCAGTGCTGAAAAAGTGCAGTGTCTTGAGTATTTAAAATACGTATTTGTCATTCCTTTTCCTGCAAACATGCCTCATTTCTATGTAAATTAGGCACATTATAGATTGTGCTTCATTTACGAAACTCTGTGCTACTGTATTTGCCTGGAGCAATAAACACTGCACTATTACTGTCTGAGGAAATCAGGTGGTAAACTAAATGAATGAATGTTTGTGGACAATTTCTATTGATCATAGCTTTTAGCATGAATTTTGTGGGTGCGTTGGAGCCGTTGCCTGATCTGCTTAATTCGTTTAGTGCAACGAATGCTAATAAACAGCACTTTTACTAGCAATTCATTCTACGTGAATTCCCCCCTCAGACTGTCTCTAACTTGTGGTTGCTGGTGATGCCATAGAAAGTGACTGAGCATGTAACAACTTAGAATTTGTGCCAGCTTTAAACTAAAAAGTCAAAAATGTATAAAAATGCAAAAAAAATAAATAAATAATATGTAAACAAGAATTCATGCTCCCCCTCTCCCCACTCAGTGTGTGATTTTGAGGAGTGTCTTAAGAAAAGATGTGATGTGGGATATGAGTTTGCAGTTCATACACCTGCGGACAGTTGTTGTCCACCCTGTGGTAAGTCTGAAATGTAATTCTATTTTATTGATCCACAAACGTAATATATAATCTATAAACCCGCAGTCTAAGTAACTGCTCACATATCATTGCAGTTCTACAAAAACCTTTAGTATTTCTAAGACAGCAATTGTTTATGTAAATTAAGCACATATTTTATGCCCTACAAAACTGCAAATTGAATTAAATGAATAGTTCACCCCAAAAAGAAAAGTTTGTCAATATTTAAAAAAAAATTAGGGACATGCTGTTCCAACTGCAAATTAATTTCTCCCTTCCATGGAACACAAAAGGAGTAATGCTGTATTGGTCAAACTTTTCCCTATATTTACAATTAATTGAGGTGAGGTGGGGGGGCTTTCTACCTTTAGAAAGGACACAAAAGTACCCTGAATATATGATGAAAGTGGTTCATGCAACTTGTGTGCCAAGTCTTCTAAATCCATACAATAGCTGTGTGTGATGAATAAACAAAAATGTAAGTTGTTATTCATTGAAAATCTTGACATTCAAGCTAGCTTTCCTCGGGCCGGCCATAAAAGAAGTGGCGATGTTCAAATCATGAAGGAATCATTCTTTTGTGTCTTCTGACACAACGTCTTTTTTTTTTTACCTTTCAGCGAATTAATTGATCTGGTTAAAAAAAACTGTACTGACTGATTTGCATAAAAACTGGACTGATCCTGTTTTACTCTCTGGACTCAATGATCTGGTTGTGTTTGTTAACAGCTCACTACTCTTGTGTAGCCAGACCTTTGACATAACTTGAGGTCATTGTAAGTGTATGGAAAAGACTTATCAGTAAATTTTTTTACATTTCTCCTTTTATGTTCCACGGAAGAAGAAGAAAATTTAAATGGGTTTGGAACGGCATGAGGGTGATAAATAATGGAAGTAAATAATGACAGAATTTGTGTGTGTGTGTGTGTTAACTATTCCTTTAAGCACATTCTAACATAGTTTATTTCTTTCTGATCAGTGCCCAAAGATGTCTGTGTGTACAATAACACAGAGTACAAGGTGAGTTTACTGCAGGGTTCATTCATTATGATTGGTAAAAAGCTGTATTTTTTTAATTAAGCTAAGGCAAACGCCACTATTAAATGTTATATACACATGTATACTGTATATATACACTCACCAGCCACTTCATTAGGTACACCTGTACATCTACTTATTCATGCGATTATCTAAGATGCCTTTCTGTGATTGTTTTCTTTACTGTTTTGGGTTAGATTTTCACAGGTTTAATCTGGTCCTAAACTATGAATCTTTTTAGCATTAAAAGATCACTTTGTTCTTCTTTAGCCTGGCGTTAAAATCCCCTCAGACCCGTGTGTGGAATGTAACTGTACAGTGAAAAAAGGCCCGCTGACTAAACCACATAAAGTGACTTGTTATAATAAAGTCTGCAAAAATTGCTCTGAGGTAATGATGACAGGCAAAACTTTTAAAGTTTCTTATTTGAAAATAAAGTACAGCTGCCACTGTTCTATTAAAGATATACACTTGTGTTTTGTAATCTAAGGGTTTTGAATATGTGAAACAAGGAGGAGAGTGCTGTGGAACATGTACGCCTATAGGTTGTGTTTATAAAGCACCAGACAACACCAGCCGTATTCTCAAGGTACAAAAAAAAAAAAACACTTAAAACTGTTCTTCATCCATTTATATTAACAGACAAAGAATCTTTGTTTTTCAATCCTCATGTTGCTTGTATTTTTTTAGGTTGGAGAAATACAAAATTACAAATGTCAAAACATTTCCTGCCACAAAATTGATGGCTTATTTGTTATGGAAAGCACCAAAATGAACTGCCTTGTCTCAACTTCCACTGATTGTGAGCCTGTAAGTAGAATATGTTGTAATAGGCTGTTGTTTTCTGATGTATTGCAGTTTTTCTTTGCTAAATTTACACATTTCTTTAAACTAATGTCAATTCCTTAAAAACAATGAACACAATCGTAGACACAGGTACTTCATTTCTGAAAGTACTGTGCTGTTGTAACCACTGAGGAAGTTTTTAAAAAATGCAACATTACATGCTCAGATTGTGATGTTCCCTTCTTGTAGACCAGCAACATTGTGGCTCGTTAACCAATGACATCCCTCTCCCTTCTTTTTGTTGTTGTTGATACTGAAGCCTCTGTAGATCTTTTAATTATAGACCACGATTCACACCAGTGTTAATTAAATTGCTTCTTATTTAATTAGTGTCAAATCTCTCTCTAATATCATCTCTCACCATGCTGTCCCCTTCTCTTTCACCATCACCTCTTGCTCTTTCCTCGATACTTTTAAAAGGTAGTTCTCAAAAAGTCTAAGATTTGAAAATGCCCTGAAGCTGCAAATTAATTTTTTAAAACTTGTTTTTGCATTCCAAGGGTTCTGAATATGTGAAACAAATAGAAGACTGCTGTGGAACATGTAAGCCAATAAAATGTGTTTATTATGCCAAAGACAACACCAGCCATGTTCTCAAGGTACATTTTTAAAACTCTCATTTACTTTTCTTCACACTTTCATATTAACAAAGAATCTTCTCTGTTCTTCCGTCCTAATGTAGCCTGTCTATTCTTTTGTTTAGGACGGAGAAGGGTACATCGAAAATTGTACAACTGTTACCTGCCATGAGATTAATGGCTCATTTGTGATATTTGAGACTGAAAAAGACTGCCCTTACTTTAATCAAGATGACTGTAAACCTGTAAGTAAAATCTCTGTAGCTCGAGCTCCACACATGACACATTTGGTCTGTTTGTATTTTGTACGGCTGTTGTTCTCTGATGTATTGCAGTTCCCCGTCTGTCGCTCACTTCGACGTTGTGTCGAAGAAGCGACACTAGGGGTCTCTCTTGAGTGCCGAATATGCCTCTGATCTATGAAAAAAGGCCAATGAGAAGTATTTGCATACCCCGCCCCCGGACATATGGGTATAAAATCGGGGAAATACGTCAAGTTCATTCAGAAATTTTCTTCGGGGCCGATGGTCGTGCATGCAGTCAGCTGCGAGTCACTCACCTGTTCCTGTTCCTCTTCCTCTGATGCTTTACCTGCTGTTGGATCTACGGCACACTTCAGCTGCTTTTCTCCTTCTCTGCACGGCAGTGCAGTTTGCCCCTTGGGCGATTCAACAGAGCAAAAAACTTAGTTTATTTAAAAGAGTTTTTTTTAGAGAAAAAACATTTTCTCTAAAAGAGCATTACACAGCACCGTTGAACGTCCTTTTCAGGACGCGTCTTTATAAAGATGCCTTTCCACCCCTGCGTAGTTCCTGGATGTGGTAGAGTGGACGGTTCATGTTCTCACTGCGAGAGCATGACCATGGCAACGTTGCGGTCACAGAAAGCATGCCACTCCAGCCGCCCCCCGCATTGCTGCTCCTTCCCACGGGATTGAGGATGATGCGGCTGGCGATGGAGGCGATCTGGGGACTGCAGCGGGTGCAGCTCCGCCGGGTACGCCCCCTTGCCTCACAGCAAGCCTGCCTATCCTCTGGAGCTCGAGTTGGATGAGCTCGCCGCTGCATCGGAGAGTGCGGCACCTGACACGGATGACTCCCCTGGGCTGCCGCCTTCGGGCCAACACGCCCAGGCTGAGGCTGATGCACAGATGTCCGATATGCTGCTCGGGCCCCCGACCAGCGTGGGGCTGGATTGGAACCCTCCGTCCTCCCCACAGCCATCGCGGTTGGATGACTGGTTCCTGGGGCCTCCGCGCCATTCACAGCCACGCCCCCCCCCTGTTCCATTTTTCCCGGAAGTGCATGATGAGCTGACGTCTTCGTGGAGGGCACCCCTCTCCACTCGTCACAAAGCCATCCGCTCTCGCTACCCTCGATGGCGGAGCGGCCCACAGGTACACGGCGATTCCCCAGGTGAACAGGTCTGTTGCGCTCCACCTGTGCCCCGGGAACCCTACCACCTGGCGGGGTTGCCCTGTGTTCCCCTCCAAGGCCTGTAGGACAACGTCTTCACCGACCGCCAAAGCCTACAGCACCACCGGACATGCCGCTTCCGTCCTGCATGCCATGGCCCTCCTGCAAGTCCACCAGGCCAAGGCACTTAAAGATCTGCACGGGGGTAGCCCTGATCCCGACGTGCGGCAGGATCTGCACTCAGCGACCGCCCTCGCCCTCAGAGCCACGAAGGTCACAGCGCAGTCACATGGGCAGGCGATGGCCACACTCGTGGTCTAGGAATGTCATCTGTGGCTGAACTTGGTTGAGATGCGTGTGACCGACAAAGTACAATTCCTCAACTTTGCCCAGCAGTTCTCCGCGGTGAAGAAGCAGACGGAGGCCATCTCGCACATCCTGCCCCGCCGCAAACCTGCCGCCATGGGCCATGCCCCGTCTGCTTGCCGAGGGTGTCCTCCTGCGGCGAAGAAACACCCTGCTCCGCCTCAACCCGGTCCCAGCTCTCAGCCCGCGTAGAAATCGCTACTCTCTTACTCAAAGACGCAACAGAGCCTGTCCCTCCAACCAAGATGAAGAAGGGTTTCTACAGCCCTTACTTCATCGTACCCAAGAAAGGCGGCAGCTTACGACCGATCTTGGACTTGCACGTTTTCAACCGGGCTTTGCACATACTCCCATTCAAAATACTCACGCAAAAACACATCTTAAATTGCGTCCGGCATCTACATTGGTTTGCAGCGGTAGACCTGAAGGACGTGTACTTCCACGTCTCAATTCTGCCTTGACACTGACCCTTCCTACGGTTTGCGTTCGACGGCCAGGCGTATCAGTACAAAGTCCTCTCCTTCGGCATTTCTCTGTCCCCTCGCTTCTTCACGAAATTCACAGAGGCAGCCCTTGCCCTGCTCCGAGAAGCCGGCATTTGCATACTCAATTACCTTGACGACTGGCTCATTCTGGCCTACTCCAGAGAGTTACTATGTGCTCACAGAGACCAGGTGCTCAGGCACCTCAGCTGTTTGGGGCTTCAGGTCAACTGGGAAAAGAGCAAGCTCACCCCATTTCAGAGCATCTCTTTTCTCGGCATGGAGTTAGACTCAGTCTCAATGTCAGCACGTCTCGCAAACGAGCGTGCGCAGTCAGTGCTGAAATGCCTCGCCACCTTCAGGCCAGGCACAGTGGCCCCATTATAACGTTTCCAGAGGCTCCTGGAGCACATGGCATCCTCCGCGGCGGTTGCGCCGCTGGGGTTGATGCATATGAGACCGCTTCAGCACTGGCTTCAGACTCGAGTCCCGAGACAAGCATGGCGCCGCGGCATGAACCGTGTGACGGTCATCCCCCGTCTGCCGCCAAACATTCAAACCCTGGACAGACCTCTGCTTTCTGCGGGCAGGAATACCCTTGCAGCAGGTGTCCCGATGCGCCCTGGTCACGACCGACGCCTCAAGATTGGGTTGGGGCGCCGTGTGCAACGGGCATGCAGCCGCGGGCCGTTGGAAAGGGACCCCACTGTGCTGGCGCATCAATTGCCTAGAGTTTCTAACTGTTTTCTTTGCCCTGTGGAAGTTTCTCCCATTAGTTCGAGACAAACATGTCCTAATCAGGTCAGACAGCACCACCGCGGTAGCGTACATAAATCGCCAAGGCAGCATACGTTCCCGCCACATGTCACGGCTCGCCCGTCGACTCAAGTCGCTGTGCACTACTCACATCCCCGGCAACCTCAATGTGGAAGCGGACGCGCTGTCACGACAATGCTTGCCTGGTGGAGAGTGGAGGCAAGGCCCAGGTAGACCTGTTTGCCTCCTGAGAGACCTCCCACTGCCTGCTCTGTTATGCCCGAACAGAAGCTCCCCTTGGGGCAGACGCACTGGCACACAGCTGGCCCTTGGGGCTGCGCAAGTACACATTTCCCCCAGTGAGCCTTCTTGCACAGGTGCTGTGCAAGGTCAGATAGGACAAGGAACAAGTCACCCTAGTGGCTCCCTACTGGCCCACCCGGGCCTGGTTCTCCGACCTCGTAGTCCTCGCGACAGCCCCTCCCTAGCGAATTCCCCTGAGGAAAGTCCTTCTTTCTCAGGGACGGGGCACGCTCTGGCATCCGCACCCAGACCTCTGGAACCTCCACGTCTGGCCCCTGGATGGGACGTGAAAGATCTAGTTGGTCTACCACCTGCCATCGTAGACACGATCAACCAAGCCAGAGCCCCCTCTATACAGGCAACTTTACGCCCTGAAGTGGCACTTTTTCGCAAATTGGTGCTCTTCCCGGGCTGAAGACCCACAGAGGTGCGCAGTTAGGTCAGTGCTCTTATTTCTGCAGGAGAGGCTGGAGGGGAGGCTGTCCCCTTCCACCTTGAAGGTGTATGTTGCTGCTATCGCGGCCCACCACGACGCAGTAGACGGCAAGTCTTTCGGTAAGCACGACTTAATCATCAGGTTCCTAAGAGGTGCCCGGAGGTTAAATCCTTCCCGGCCAAGCCTGTTCCCCTCATGGGATCTCTCAGTGGTCCTCGCGGGCCTTCAGAGACCCCCCTTCGAGCCGTTAGAATCAGTTGTACTCAGGGCTCTCTCTCTAAAGACGGCCCTGCTGATCATGCTCGCCTTCATCAAGAGGGTTGGGGAACTGCAAGCGTTCTCTGTCAGCCACACTTGCCTGGAGTTCTGTCCGGCAGACACATATGTGATCCTAAGACTGCGACCGGGCTACATGCCCAAGGTTCCTACCACGCCCTTTAGATGCCAGGTAGTGAACATGCAAGCGCTGCCCTGGGAGGAGGCAGACCCAGCCCCTTCGTTACTATGTCCGGTACGCGCTTTGCGTACCTACTTGGACCGCACACAGAGGTTTAGATGTTCTGAGCAGCTCTTTGTCTGCTTTGGTGGACAACGGAAAGGGAACTCTGTCTCCAAACAGAGGCTTTCCCACTGGGTGGTGGACGCCATTTCATTGGCCTATCACACCCAGGCCGTCAGATTGTGATGTTCCCTTCTTGTAGACCAGAAACATTGTGGCTCGTTAACCAATGAAATCCCTCTCCCTTCTTTTTGTTGTTGTTGTTGAAGCCTCTGTAGATCTTTTAATTAGAGACCAGGATTCACACCAGTGTTAATGATATTGCTTCTTATTTAATTAGTGTCAAATCTCTCTCTAACATCATGTCTCACCATCCTGTCCCCTTCTCTTTCACCATCAACTCTTGCTCTTTCCTCGATACTTTTAAAAGGTAGTTCTCAAAAAGTCTAAGATTTGAAAATGCCCTGAAGCTGCAAATGGACTTTTAAAACTTGTTTTTGCATTCCAAGGGTTCTGAATATGTGAAACAATTAGAAGACTGCTGTGGAACATGTAAGCCAATAAAATGTGTTTATTATGCCAAAGACAACACCAGCCATGTTCTCAAGGTACATTTTTAAAACTCTCATTTACTTTTCTTCACACTTTCATATTAACAAAGAATCTTCTCTGTTCTTCCGTCCTAATGTAGCCTGTCTATTCTTTTGTTTAGGACGGAGAAGGGTACATCGATAATTGTACAACTGTTACCTGTCATGAAATTAATGGCTCATTTGTGATATTTGAGACTAAAAAGACTGCCCTTACTTTAATCAAGATGACTGTAAACCTGTAAGTAAAATCTCTGTAGCTCGAGCTCCACACATGACACACTTGGTCTGTTTGTATTGTATTTTGTACGGCTGTTGTTTTCTGATGTATTGCAGTTTTTCTTTGCTAAATTTACACATTTCAATTCCTTAAAAACAATTATCACTATCATAGACACAGGTACTTCATTTCTGAAAGTATATTTATAAGTACTGTGCTGTTGTAACCACTGAGGAAGTTTTTAAAAAATGCAACATTGCACACTCAGATTGTGATGTTCCCTTCTTGTAGACCAGCAACATTGTGGCTTGTTAACCAATGACATCCCTCTCCCTTCTTTTTGTTGTTGTTGATACTGAAGCCTCTGTAGATCTTTTAATTATAGACCACGATTCACACCAGTGTTAATTAAATTGCTTCTTATTTAATTAGTGTCAAATCTCTCTCTAACATCATGTCTCACCATCCTGTCCCCTTCTCTTTCACCATCAACTCTTGCTCTTTCCTCGATACTTTTAAAAGGTAGTTCTCAAAAAGTCTAAGATTTGAAAATGCCCTGAAGCTGCAAATGGACTTTTAAAACTTGTTTTTGCATTCCAAGGGTTCTGAATATGTGAAACAATTAGAAGACTGCTGTGGAACATGTAAGCCAATAAAATGTGTTTATTATGCCAAAGACAACACCAGCCATGTTCTCAAGGTACATTTTTAAAACTCTCATTTACTTTTCTTCACACTTTCATATTAACAAAGAATCTTCTCTGTTCTTCCGTCCTAATGTAGCCTGTCTATTCTTTTGTTTAGGACGGAGAAGGGTACATCGAAAATTGTACAACTGTTACCTGCCATGAAATTAATGGCTCATTTGTGATATTTGAGACTAAAAAAGACTGCCCTTACTTTAATCAAGATGACTGTAAACCTGTAAGTAAAATCTCTGAAGCTCGAGCTCCACACATGACACACTTGGTCTGTTTGTATTGTATTTTGCAAGGCTGTTACTGTCGGGGGCGTCAAGTTCATGAATGGACGATGCAGAAATGAAAGCCATTTGCTTGAAAACTATGTTCACCCTTAACTTTCAATGTATGGCAAAGACCATCTTGGACACTCTGATATAAATACTGTAACTCATTTTGCACTCTCAAGAAAGATGAGTAAATGCTTTGAGATTTGAATAAGTTGAGAAGTTTGTGTGCAGTGTTTGTGAAAATTAAATATGTCATGCGTAATTTGTGTTAAATCAATAAAAAATTGACAATACATTTGGGAAAATCGCATAGTGCTCAGTTGGCTGTGTGAATTGTTCTGAGAGCTTTTACCAGTTTTTTGTTTAGTTTTTTTAATCAGTTGTTCTGCTTGTGTCTTTACAGGGAACAGAGCGATATGACATAAATCAATGTTGCAAGATCTGTAAGATATTGTTTCCTTTCCCAAAATATACATACATGATTAAAAATGTTTTAATTATTATGTCCACCCTACCATGTTTATGCATTTAACTTATGTTAAATAATTTACATAAAACACAATGCATGAGACTTTGTTCATGAGAGAGAGTCAGACACAAGCTTACCTTCCTCCTTTAGGTGAGCCCAAGAACTGCGTTCTAGTGCAGAACACCACCAATGTGCATGCAAATAATTGTAAATCCATTGAGGCTATTGAACTGACATCCTGCAGTGGCCACTGTGACACCCAATCAATGTAAGAGCACCTATTTCATCACAAACATACAATGTTTTTAAACATCTGATGAACTGTACAGTCAAAGAGTTGAATTACAGTATAATTATTTCACATGTGTAACAGCATGCACATTTATTAGTGTTCATTGTAGCAAGAGAACTAGAAACTACACTTGAATATTCATGTTAGAAGGAATATATTACTGTACCTAATGAACAAGGTGTTCCGCCACAGTTACACATCCTGAAAAACAGAATGCTGATTTGTCAGTCACAGAACAGTAAACTCAAACAGATAGACCTTGTGTTTTCAGATCTCAAACTCACTAAATATCAGAATCCACTGTAAGATCACTTCCAGCTTTTTACATTCATCTGACTGGTGTTTTTTTTGTAAACCTGCACAGGTATTCTATGCAAATGAATGCCATGATGCACAGCTGTTCTTGCTGCCGGGAGGAGAAAACCAGCCATAAAAATGTGACGCTGAAGTGTCCCGATAACAGTGAGATCCTTTATCACTACGACTATGTTGAAAGCTGCAGATGCACTCCTACAGAGTGTGAAAACCAGAAGACTAACGGATAAATGATCATGTTTCATATCTGCCTGATCTTAACTTGATTATTGCAGATTTGAACATGACTGAATCAGTCACGCTGAGAAATATATAACAGAAAATTACAATACTGATGATTTAAACTGTGTGAGACTTTTAAATGGCAACCATTATTAAAGCCATAATATTTTATTCACTTTTTTAATTTAGGTGTATGGTTTACTCTAATGATAATATTTTTCTTACATAAAAATAAAATAAAACATACTGGGACCGGGGTCATTTTGAGATTAATTTCTTCTTTCTTACTTTATGCTCTTTAATAATGCAAAATATAATGATACATATTTGTATTTGTATAATGATACAAAATTGTAATGAAATTGATTATGATTACAATAAAGCATAATAAACTGCATCACAGTTCATTGTATATCTATTTTTTTTTATTATAAGTCTGCATGCACTAAAAATAAAACTGGAAAACTACTCACTAAGTCACAAATGTGTACAATGTGGTACAGCAACACCACATTGAAGCACACTCTAAAAAGTATTATGTGATAACTACTTAAAAAAAGTATGGAAACAATATTACACGTAATCCTTTTTAAGAACTTTTCAATCATTCTTTTTTTATTATTAAATCTCCTTAAATAAATCATGTAAAATCATCAAAATTATTTAGTATTTACAGCTTTTTTTTATTTTATGGAATTTCCTTAAATCATGTAAAGTCATCCAAAATAGTTAGTAATTAAGCCTTGTTTATTTTTTATGAAATCACATTAATTACATCTAACATGCTTTATTCTTCTAATGATATTAAGCTAATTTAGTGATTTTTATAAGCTTAAAGATTATAAAAGTGCCATTTTACCACCTTAAAACACTTTTAAATTAAATTACACGATGCATTTTTTTTTAACACTTTATCCATTTATTTATTTTTTCATATTATTCCTACTCAAAGCATTTATATATGAATTTATATATATATATAGGCATATCAATAACTTGTACAAACACCCAACAAGATATAAAACCCAAACACACACACAAACATGCAGTTGCTGAATTTATTCTATCAAACAGTAAGCAGTGTACATTACACTAAAACTGTTTGATAAAAAAAAGGAAAAGAAATACACAGTTTAATTAAAATACACAAATGAATGCACCATTAATGAAAAAAGGTAAAGTTTACAAAGGTCAACTTACTGTCAAATTTGTGCTGTAGTCAAAGTTTTATTATGACAAGCCTCCACTAAAAGGAATAGTTCAGACAAAATTTAAAAAATTCTCACCATTGAAAATATTAGCTCTGCAGGTCCTTACAATGCAAGTGATAGGTGACCAAAACTTTGAGGAGTCTAAAAGCACAAAGACAGCCTAAAATGAATCCATGTAACTCCTTTTAATATGAATTATGTCTGTTCTTTATTTTAGTATGTTCTTAAACAAAACAGATTAGATGGCTTCAGAAGTATTTTTAATGAATTTAACATATTTAAAAGGTATTCAAATACTAGTGCGCAATTTTAAGATGTTTTAATGTCTATAAACAAAGTTGTTTTTGTGGGAAAAAATTTTCTGGAATAAAACTTGGTAAACAACTTGTCTTGCAAAACTAATTACAGTTATGCTTGCTATACGTTTGTATTAATGTTGAACTATTAAAGAACAAATCCCTCTATTCAGTGCATTCTGGACCAAAAACAAATGCTTTGCTTGCAAAACTCTATAAAATATGTTTGTTTTTGGTGGATAACATCCAGTTCTAATAAGATCTTCTGAAAGGCCTCAAATGTATACCTCAGTTGTTTGGGATAGCTGAGGTTTAGGGCATATGTGAGTCCCAGAAGAATCGAACAGGCTTTAGCCATATTTTCCAACCCAGTCATGGTGTCGGTCTGGGTGGGCCAATAAGGAGCCAATAGGAGGACCTGCTCCTCTTCCTCCCTGACCTTGCACAACATCTGTGTAAGTAGGTTCACTGGGGGAAACGCGTATTTGCGCAGCCACAGGGACCTGTGTGCCAGCGCTTCTGTGCCGAGGGGAGCCTCAGTCAGAGAATACTAGAGTGGGCAGTGGGAGGACTCCCGGGAAGTGAACAGGTCTAACTGCGCTTGACCGAATCGACTAGAAATCAGCTCTCCCCTGAGCGTGACATGCCGCAAAAGCACGTCTGCTGTGCTGTTGAGGTGGCCCGGAATATGAGTGGCTTGCAATGACTTGAGTCGCTGCTGACTCCAGAGGAGACAGTGGGCAAGTTGTGACATTCAACGAGAACGTAGGCCGCCATGGCAGTTCATGTACGCAATCGTCACTTTGTTGTCCACCTGGACCAACACGCTTGCCCCAGATTTGTGTGTCCCCAAGAACATGTTTGTAAACCACTGGTTTAAGGTTTACAGACTACCTTTACCTAATTTTTCCCAGACATGTCCTCTTTTTTGGACCTAAAAAAGGCGTCCGGCCGGGATTCGGCTTGAGTTGCATTATGATGTGCATCTGGTCTAATGCTTAATTGTGTGCGCGCGCATATTTGCATCGCTTTAACTCCTCGTTGTAAATCCCGCATTTCGTACACCAATTGGTCGATTATAAAGGGCTTGCAGCAACTATTGGCCAAAATTCTGCCTGTCAATCTCTCCGCGAACGCGTGAAGCGCTGTTGTGTTCGGCATCAAACCGTTGCAATGCTCAAATGATTTGCACAAAAAATTCCCATGCTTTCGTCCAGGTCGAGATCCGTGGGAAGCAGAATGTATGACATGTAAAGCTGGCACTTTTTTTATTAGCAAGTTTGCTAATAAAGGTAGTGTTTTATAAGTACACATTAGCTCTGCGAACCATAAAGCGTCATCAAAAGGTGAAAGTTCATCGGGTAAATTAACGGACTACTTTTGGCGACCAGGTAAAATTATAACATTGCTTCATTTTCCATGGCCATTCAAAATAACAGTAAGAGCAAATGAAGCTACACTCATGGCATAACATATTTTATTTTAAAACATGGACGTTCAAAAGAATGTTGGGCATTTTTATTTATGTAGCCTATATATATATGTTATACTAATAGTGTGTCTTTTGCGCTGTATTAAAATGTGCATTCATAGTAACACTTATCTTGAATTGTCTTTTATTTTTCGGGTTACATTAACATGGTATGAACTCCTTCCTGTCTCCGCGCGAATGGGTGAAGAAAATAAGTATTATAAACGACATCGTCTACATTTTCTCCACTGAACACCGCATATTTAGATGTCTCTTATTTTACACATCTGATTCAACTAGCTCATTAGGACCGGCTTCGACATAAACTGGGAATATAAGGGTGCCCAAAATATGCGACGTTAGTGGTGCTCCAGAACTGGATTGAACACACCTTGTCAGCATTTAACGAGACAATTAAGAAATAAAAGGAAATTACAAATTATTAAGGTTTCTTTTAGCGTACATGTCGACCAGTCTGACAAAATGCCGTAAAATCAGCAGATGTTCATTTTCAAATTAAACTACAAAAGTGCACTTATTGTCTTCTCTCTTAAATGTAGTTGTTAAATGTACCCAATATATTTTATACAATGCAAAGTCATAAGTCAAATGCACATTAGATTTTCAAGTAAATTAACATGAAGACCGTGAAACTGTTCAAATTAAAACTTACAAACTGGAAATGTAGCGCACGTGCCAAAAAGCCCCATTCACTCTGTATGTGCCAGTGGCGGGAATTTGGTAGTCGGAGTACGCTTGTGAAAAATGCTTATATTTTTGCGCCAAAAAAATAAAAATACGATTTATACACTTTTTATGAATAATTTTATTATTTGATTAACAACTTGAGTGAAACCTTTAATTTTGGTGACAGTAGTATCGACTTCAGTTTTTGCTAAATCTGAGAATCCAAATTATCCCAGCATGACCTGGATGAAAACAGTCCAGAGAAATGAAATATGACCTTCGTAGTTCGTACAACGGAGTTAACATGGTAAATGTTCCCCCTGACCACTTCAGTACCTCAATCTCACCGCCAAACTTTATTTTCAACGCAGGAGAGAGACTACAAAACGACTCTGGTATATGTTTTATGCACTTGCCATACAGATGTTTATGCAAATTTCTACAAACTGAATTTCACTACTATCTAGTAGTATTTTGCTAATAAATATCATAAGTTCGCTACTATCTGTAAATGGAATGTAGACTCTGAAAACGTTGTCAGAGTAAAAGATGGATTTTTATTGGAGTGAACCTGGTCATATATTAAATAACGGTGAGTTTTAAAGATAGTCTTGCTTTAAAGAACAAATCATGCAACCAAATTAAGGCCCCGCTGAGTTAATTTTAAATTAACTAGCAGTAACAATGGCACTATTGTGAATGTTACATCTGTTAAGTTACAATTCAAATGAATTCCATTAAGTGTCATACATTATGTGTGATAATCAGCCATGAAGTCTTAAAACAAAAATATGTTTGTATTCACAATAACATTGTGAAAAGCAGAGCTTTTCTTTATATAAGAAGAAAACAAAGGCAAAATAATAAATATTTTTTATTCTGCTAACCTGCTTCTGATGACTGCATCCCCATTAGTAGTATATGGCCAGTATATGGCCCATCTCAGCATCCACATCTGAGACATCATCACAGTCCCCATGAATACAACATCCATGTTCTGCTCATGAGCTCCTACCTGTTAGTGCTTGCCCTTTTATAGTGCCATTTAGTTTACTTGGGTAAACTGTAATCTGTGATCAGAAGGTGGAACCCAGGGTTACACATATTTGTGGTAGGCTATCTTTTACTCAAATACTCATTTGATATCTAGCTGTGTTTGAGTTTAAACAAAATTTGTGCAAACCTTTGTTGTAAGAAACACTTGCGGTCATTCACAATATTGAATTTATCTCTGTCATCATCTCAAGTTAAACAAGGATGTGTGTGGGATTCAATTATTTTGAAGGAAAGATACACAGTATGACACACTAAAATGTATTGACACCCTAAATGTCTATACTGTTGTTGGTTCTGTCATGCTAAAAGCGTTTTTGGAAACTTAAGCCATTTAAAAATGTACTCTCTTCATCATACTGTGGCTTCTGCAAACAAATGCAAGACATTTTCTTAAATATCATTACTTATTTTCAAACTTATATAACTTATCTTAGACTGTAAATGTTGTGTAGATCTTTTCACATGTTCTTGTTGTTAATATGGCTACAAATCATGTTTGCACACCTGTCCAACTTGATGATGGACAGATTGTACCACTGCTGACCTATTATGGAAGCCTAGGAGTGCCATTTACAAAAGAACGAAGGAATAAATGATCAATCTATTAATTTGAAAATAAAATGTGAATAAATAAATCAAATTATAAATGGGCAAATAAATAGACATATTTAAATGTGTTTATTTAATGAATGTTTAAAATGTAATTATATTTAACAATTAAATTGTGCATTAAAAAAACGTCATGGTTATTCAATTACGTCATGTGAGAAAAGACCAATGAGAATTGGCGAGTGGAATTTGCATGCCATTCCCCCGGACATACGGGTATAAAAGGAGCAGGAATGCCCACTCCATTCAGGTTTTGTGCTGAGTAGCTGAGACAAGGTCCGTCCATTTTAGCGGCTAGTACAGTGTTGTGGCAAGAGGGACACAACATCTCCTTCCCTCCATCTGGGAATGGAGGTTACGACAGTAACCATGAATCACTCAAAGTTGTGTCGATGTAGTGACACTAGGGGTCCCTATAGAAAAACGCCACAACAGCTGAACCGTGTAACATGAACTGCTGATGCAGGTGCAAGAAGGCTGCTGCGTGTGTAATAGCAGGTGCATCAGACTGCACATCATGCAGTTCCCCACATCCCTGAAGGGAGGAAGTGACGTAACTAGCATGGGAGAGCCAGCCGCAGCCTTTTATCTCTGTTTTCTCTCCACAGAGTATTAGATTTGTCTGAGGCCATCTAACTCTATCATACACATCAGGAATTTATTATCAGGACTTTCAGGGGGAAAAGACCCCGCGGAGACCACATCCTGCCCAAAAGGGAAGGTCAACATGTTGCAATACGACACATGGGCTCAGCAGCTGCACATGGTAGAAGCACGGTGGTAGGTCCCACCATGAAAGGGGGACTCAACAAACACAGCGTCCGGGGGCAGAGAGAGCTCTGCCTAAGGGAGATGCGGGTCCGCTGACAGGGAGACCATACCGCGGAATATACATCACAGTTACTGTAGAAATCGGCACCTGTGAAGCACATATACTAGTACAGGGTATATTAGACCCAGTAGTGGGGCTGGTTGCGAACTCCTCCACCGAATTCGAGAACCATGGGGCTAGGGAGGAAGGACATCCAGGGTCCACGACTTCGTGAACTCGACTGGGGGTAAAAGCACACATTTTCTCCTCAGGGGAGGGGAAAGGCGCGATACACCCGGCAAGCTGTTCCGTATTACCGGACTATCTGTTCATACCTGAAAGAACACGGGACAAAACCGGCTCAACCCGGAGATTGTAAAATCTTGCGAAGGTATTGGGTGTTGCCCAGCCTGCTGCTCTGCAGATGTCTGCTAGAGAGGTGCCACTGGCCAGTGCTCATGAGGATACCACACTTCTTGTAGAGTGTGCTCGAACCCGCAAGGGGCGGGCACGGCCTGGGTCTGGTAGGCCAATGCAATGGCGTCCACAATCCAGAGGGCAAGCCTCTGTTTAGAGACAGTGTTCCCTTTCCGCTGTCCACCAAAGCAGACAAAGAGTTGCTTAGAGCGTCTAATGTTCTGCGTGTGATCCAAGTAGGTGCGCAAAGCACGCACCGGACACAGCAACAACAGGGCTGAATTAGCCTCCTCCCGGTGCAACGCTTGCAGGTTCACCACTTGATCCCTGAAGGGGGTTGTGGGAACCTTGGGCACATAGCCCAGTCGTGGTCTCAGAATAACATGAGAATCTGCCAGACCAAACTCCAGGCAAGAGTCGCTGACAGAGAACGCTTGCAGGTCCCCCACCCTCTTGATGGAGGTGAGCGCAATCAGGGCTGCCTTTAAGGAGAGGGCTGTCAGCTCGACTTACTCTAGCGGCTCAAATGGGGCTCTCCGAAGGCCCAAGAGGACCACGGAGAGATCCCATGAGGGGAAGAGGCATGGCCTTGGAGGATTCAGCCTCCAGGCGCCTCTGAGGCATCCACTGCGTCTTGGTGTGCGGCTATAGTGGCTATGTATATCTTCATGGTGGAGGGGGACAGCCGCCTCTCCAGCAAGAAGAAAAGCACTGACCGGACTGCACATCTGTGGGGGTCTTTGGCTCGGGAAGAACACCAATTCACGAACAAAACGAATAAAGCTGCCTGGTAGAGGGAGCTCTGGCTTGAGTGATCGTGTCTACGACTGCTGGTGTACACGTGGGCCAACCCGCCATCGAGGGTAGTGAGAGTGGATGAACCCGGAAGTGTTTTTCAGGTAGTGAAAGGTGTCCTCCACAACCTCGTGAGTTCTTCATACACCTCCGGGAAGAAAGGAACTGGGGGGCGTGGCCGTGAGCGGCGCCCCAAACACAGGAACCAATCATTAACCCACGAGTGCTCAGGGGAGGGCAGAGGGTTACAATCCAACCTGATGCTCACACGACCCGGGCAAGCATGGTGGTCAGCTCTGTGTTAGTGCACTCTCCGTTGCAGCGATCGAAGACACATCCTGCTCGCAGGCCCGAAAGAGACGTCATGCTAGCCATGAGGCGGGCTGGACTCATTTTGGAACCGGATGGCAGCAAACAAGCATGCTGGGGAACGAGAGGTTTCATAGTTCTGAAAAGTCCATAGGCTTTCTCCAGCAACTCGAGCTGTTGCCCTTGCTCACCTCTGTCGCCTGTTTCAGTTTGGGGTGCTGGTAGGGAGGCTGGTTCTGTTGACAGCATCACGATTACCAGCTCCCATCCTGGACATGTATCAATGTGCATGCTCATGTAGGGCCGTGTTCAGCACTTCACAGCAACAGTGAATGAGCCACCATTAAATTCTTATATGGTTCACATTCATTTCTTGTGCGTGGGATTCACAGATCCAATATCACATCACATAAACTGCTCATAACGTCGTCCAATGACAGGTGGTCTTACATTCTCTTTGAGTGGCACGGGGGAGAGGGGTATGTCTTATAACCGAAAGTCGAAAATTAATTGGTTGCTCCCACGAGTCAACAGTCCAATGGCATTTTTTTTTACTTGATTCTCAATTATAGAAAGATACGGAAAAAGATTAGGAAAGGCAAAACGAAAAAGAAAAGCCATTGGCAAATGAATTAACAAAAGCAATTTCCAAATAGCTTTTTAAAATGCAATTTAAAAGGTGCTTTTAAAGTGCATTAAATAGTGCATTTAAAAGACTCATTAGTGTACTCATTCATAGTTACATTTAATGAAACATTAAATAAAAGTGATTTATTAATGCACAATTTTGTTGTTAAATATAATGACATTTTTAAACATGAATTAAACTAAACGCATTTAAATATGTCTTGAAGAAAATTAAAATAAAATGAAGAAAAGCAACTGGCAAATGGATGAAGAAAAGCAATTACAAAATGCTTTTAAAATGCTTTAAATGTGCATTTAAAAATTACTTATGAATGTGCTGTTTTATTGCTAAATAGAAGTACATTTTAAATCATGAATTAAATAAACATAAATAAATGTGTCAATTTGTCCATTTAGAGATTGATTTACTTATTCACATTTAAATGTGTTTATTTATTTGTCCATTTATGAATTGGTTTATTTATTCACATCTTTATTTTCAAATGAATAGAGTGATAATTTATTCATTCATAAATGGCACTCCTGGGCTTCCATAAGCAATAAGGAATAATATTGTATAATATAATAATAATTAGTCTATTTAAAATTGTAATTATATTGTATTATTATAGCCCTAATATCAAAGGTCTTACTACAAAAAAATGAATTATGAATAATTTTCTTGATAAAAAATATGATTGTGCCTGGTAACATGCGCATGTAAAATGGATAGAATGGCATTTTAGCTTAGCATAAAGCTGACAGTTTACACAAGGTTCATTTATATTTCTTCTGCTCCAAACTTCAAACTTACTTCTGTGGCTGCTCATATAAGAAAGTGTTTCACCGCTGTTCAAATGCACTTTGGATTGCATCATTTATATGTATAAATATTATTCTGAATAAACATATTCTGAATAAATCTGTATTCTAAATACCAATGATTTAAATTGTAACTGTAGTGGAATACAGTTACTTATATTTTGTATTTTAAACACGTAATCCTGTTACATGTTTTCCGTTACTCCCCAACCCTGATTATAGTTTACAAAATAATCCAAAAACATAAGGCCTACAGTATATAAGAACATTACTGGATCCACTAGCATTTCAGCAAGTTAATTGTTTATGCAAAGCTTCATCTCTCCCTGTTTAATATGTTTGAGAGCTAATCTTTGAAACCCAACATCTGACCCGTCATGTAAGATCCATCAGTAAACAAAGATTGTCAAATGTTGGAATGTTTTTTTCTTCCTTTTACCACATATTGCACATGCATTTCCTGGTGTATTTACCAGGAAATGCATTTACTGTATTTACTGTAGATGATGCAATTATTAAACAAAATTAGCTTTTCCTGAAAGAAATGGCAGTGCTTTGAAATAAAAAAAAATAAAGAAAAAAGACAAAAAATAGATAGCTGACCTATGACTGAAATTATCCAAAAAACTTTTGTTTTGTCATTAAAACGTTTTATAAACGGTATTTGTTAAATGGTTCCTGCTGAATGAATGGCAGATGTGGAGAACACAAGAATAATAAATAGAAAGAGCAATATTAGTATAGTGCTGCCTAGTAAGTACTGTAATAGGTAAAACCCTTTTTTTAAATTAAAAAACTATTTTTATTTTACTTTAATTTGCCCAGGTACGCATTCGAGTGGAAATACATAAAATATATTTATATAAAATATAAATGATAACAAAATGTATTCTGCAGATCAAAGAACATTTCACTGGCAGCATAATCCTATTATCTAAATCGAATCATAATATCATAATGTGAGCATGATGTACGTGCAGAGTAAACAGGGAAATATTTAAATGCTAAACAATGTTTGCTGTTCCATCCTAGAAGGATCCTTCTTAGAATAAACATCAAACAGGCGGAAACTAAGCATTCAGTATACAATTACTGCAACTCAGCCAAAATATCATAGTATCAAGAAATATGTATATACCGTATTTTGTGTTATTATTTGGTCAGAAATTTGTACACCATCACATTTTGACAGGTTTTGTAAACAAGACATTATGAAATAATTTTTACACTCATATTTTTACATTTTGTTCTTTCAATAAACCATAAAACTCTTTAGTAACTGACATCTTATTGAATATGATTCATTGACATGCCAACTTCTCAAATAAAAACAGCAAAGACATCAAAAATGCGCATTGTGCACTTACACCTGTACATCTATTTATACGTGTGATTATCTAATCAGCTAATTGTGTGGTAGCAGTGCAATACATTAAATAATCAGATATGGGTCAGAAGCCTCAGTTAATGTTCACATCAACAATCAGAATGGGGGAAAAATGTGATTTCGACTGTGGCATGATTCTTGGTGCCAGACGGGCTGGTTTAAGTATTTTTGTAATTGCTGATCTTCTGGGATTTTCACGCACAACAGTCTCCAGAGTTTACTCAGAATGGTGCCAAAAAAAAAAAAAACATCCTGTGAGCAGCAGCTCAGAAACACCTTTCTAATGAGAGAGGTCAACAGAGAATGGCCAGACTAGTTTCACTGAAAAAGTCTACTGTAACTCAGATAACCGCTCTGTACAATTGTAGTGAGCAGAACAGCATCTCTGAATTCATAACTCATCGAACCTTGAGGAAGATGCACTTCAACAACAGAAGACTTGTTAGGAACTTTATTAGGACCATAGTTTTCCTAATAAATTGCTCAGTTAGTGTTGATCTGAACTATTTTCATATACCATTTTTGCTATGGTTCCCTATTCTTGGTTCCCTATTCTTGCTCTGATCAAGTTCAAAAGACTTGGCATAGAAGGTAGTCAAAAGTCAAAGTTAGGACCATGTCTTGCCCCTTCAACAGACTACAAGGCTTAGCACTTTGCTATCTGGGAAAGAGGCGGCGAAAACCGGCTTGGCAATATAACAATATTAAATTTAATAATAAACTGAACCAAAAACACTCTTGTGTGCCCCATTAGACTGATTGGGGCGTTGTTCCAGCCCGGCCCCGCCCTCCTCCACTCTACAGTATCCTTAAACCCAAATGATGGAAACTTCATCTACATGTGATAACAACAGAATCCTTCACATTGTTCAGGTGTAGACCCAAGACCTCGCTCAAAAAAATTGGGATTAATCATGGAAAAATCTTTCATCAAGGAGACTTTTCTGTCTATTGAATTTGTCTCAGACGTTTCTCCTAAAAGTAATTTGGATGAATACAAATATAAATAAAAAGACAATTCTTGACATACAATAAAATTAATTGTAAAATTAATTTGGAAAACATAGCTCGATAATTCAGGTTTGAAAGAGGTTGATGAAAAATGTTAAAGGAATATTCCGTGTTCAATTCAAGTTTCAATTTACTATATTCGATTTACAGCATTTGTGACATAATGTTGACTACCACAAAATTTCATTTGAACTTTAAAAAAAAGCAAAAATCTGGGTTACATTGAGGCACTTACAATGAAAGTGAATGGGGCCAATCCAATATTTTGTGCTGAACATGTATTTATAATCTAAAAAACAATAATAAAAGTGCCAAAACAAGCCAGAAATACAATGTTCTCAAAGCCACGTTTCAAATTTGAAGATGAGGTTTCTGCAAGCTTTGTTCTCTGTAAAATCGCTGGAAGCGTACAGAGTAAAATTAAGGCTCCGCCTTTCAAGACGAAAAATCTGACGGCACTGCTTGGCTATTATGGATAAAACTATGCCGCATTTTTAAAAACAGACTTTGGAGACAGGCTCATTTTGTATATGAAACTATAAGATAATATACAGTTTTACAACATGAATGCTGCTCAGATTTCATAGTTTGTTGAAGAAAGACGACTAAGGGTAATTCTTTCAGACAAGATCTCATTTAACAATGGAGAATATATCAATATTTCTCAGATTTTATGGACAAAAAGTGATATTGGATGTTTTTCAATGAACGCTTGTCATGGACAATTGACCCAAGTGTGGCGAACTGGATTCATCTGGTGATCGTGTTTTCATAACAAATGTATGATTCCTGTTTTGATATTGCATGTTTTCATTTGTACTCCTGGCAGTTTCTGGAGCATTGCTATCGTGAAACAGAGATCGGATATCAATGTTGAACCCTTAGACCTTTGAAAAGATGTATAATTTGTTAACATTAATTACATTTATAGACAGTAAATTATATATTAAATGTAAGCAAAGTGACGTCACCACCGCGTGCGGGCGATTGCGTATCAACAGGTTAAACCCTCTCAAAAATTGGCCCCATTCACTTCCATTGTAAGTACATTGAGTTTAACTTGTATTGAGCTTAAGTTCATATTGTAATCTCTTACTTTTTATTACAGACTTTGACATCTTGGCAAATGTGAGCCCTCCTCTGAAACTTGTGACACATAAGATTATTGCTAGCTTTTTCTCAGGAGAAACATCTGAGAAGCAGGAGATGTAAGCAAAAGTCTCAAGTAGCTTATTTAGTAATTTAATCTTGTGCTTATTTAGGCGACTTATTTGTGATTTTTATTTCCTATGGGTCTGTTTAATTAGTATTAAGTACCAGCAAAACATTTTGCATCCTTTTGATCATGGCAGTCTCATGTGGGAAGATAAAGCACCTTCTTTAAATCTCTCTGGATAATAGGGTCTCTTAATGGTCTTAAAAGTAAATACAGAAAGACAGATCTTGCAGATCCAGAGCCACCGACAGCAAGGTAGACATTCAGGGCGTTAGTGACTTTTACAATGCGTCATGATGAAACTTCTCGACCAAATAGTTTGATCATTAAGTTAGAACCCACATCCTTATTTATTTTGAGATGATAACAGAGATAAATGCAGTGTTTGAGTGACACAGTGAATCTTGGCATCAAGGTGTGTATTAACCTTGTTTAATCTCAAATACAGCAATATATTAAATGTTTATTTAATTGAAAGATTTCATACCACAATAATGCATAAGCCTGGGTCCCACCTTCTGATCACAAATTACATTGTACCAAAGCAAACTAAACACCATTATAAAAGGACAAGCCCTGCCAGATAGGTCACATTAGCTATTGAGCAGAACGTGGATTAGTCCAATTTATCCATGGGGACTGTGATGATGTCCCAATTGTGGATGCTGAGATGGGCCATCCTACTAATTGGACTGCCGTCAACACAAGCAGGTTAGCACATTACAACTTAGTTATTTCAAATTTCAATAAAAGTTCAACTTGGTCAAATCCCAATATTATTTGGATGTTTTATTTTTATTTTATTTTTTTATTTATCTATTTCTTTCTATGTTTAAAGACTTTATGCCAGATTATGCAGATGGTACAGCAGATCCCATGGACCATTTTTGGCCAACAATGAAAGGTTAATATTCCATTATTTGTTATGTAGAATAGGAAATTATGTAATTACTTAATTATCACCAGTGCTTTATGTACTAAAACAAATGTAATCATACTTCCATTTAGGAATTATGTTTTTGATGTATTTATTAGGTGTAATAAAGAATTACTATTTGTAATAACATTTTTAAGTTTCTGACCTGAAATGACAACAAGTTCCTTTCTGTTTTTAGTGTTCCCCACCACAACAAATGTGATCATAACTACAAGTAGGTTCTTCAAATATATACTGTAACTTTGAAACTGATAGTTAAGTATCATGTTTGCGTCATGTTTCACGCTTCAGAAAACGAAGTTCTGTATTTTTGCTCACTTAAAGTTCTTACCAAAGATCACATATTTTATAACCTCTCTCTTGTTACAGCTGAACCAAATCCCGATCATCAGTCCACAGTCTGCAGCACATGGGGAAATTTCCACTTCAAGACCTTTGATGGTTATTTCTTTCAACAGCCAGACACGTGTAACTACGTTCTGGCTGTGATGTGTGACATCACATCTTCTGATTTTAACATCCAAATGCAAAGAAAGACAGAAAATGGCTTAATCACTTTCAGCACAGTCTCAATAAAGCTGGAGGGGACAGTCATCAAACTCAGTAATGGCGACATCACCATGGATGAAGAAGTGTGAGTTTAAATGCACTTGAGCCCTACAACGTAGTAATTATATTTGGGACCAAAAGTCTGACCACTAGTGTAAATGCTTCTGTTTTGCATTATTTTAAAATTGCATTATTATTTTATACAAATTGTATTACCAGCATAACACGTTGAGTGTAAAATTGAATATAATTTTTTTACATACATTTTTTAATGTCTTAGTATTTAATATGTCCCCCTTTTTTAATGGCAGCATGCACTAGAGCTGGCATGGACTCCAGAAGGTTGTTCAAAACCTGAGGATCCATGTTAATGTTGCAAATGCTCCTAAGAGCATCTCCAAAGAGCACCAAGGGCATCTGATGTACTAAGGAGTTATCATGGTCAATGTCACAAAATTGCTTACATTTTATTAGTGACATTGAACTGTAAATATTTCTTTATTTTACGTCAGAACTCCTGAAACTTCTCTTTTAAATGTGGTCCCAGACTTTTGGACATGTGATGCCTTTTTAAATTTCTCAAGAGGGTCTTTATTTCAGATTGAAAAACTAAGACTCTCAATTTTTGTGACCTAATGCTTTCTGAAACTTACTCTTACAGGGTGTCTATTCCAACCTATAAGAATGGAATTAAAATTGAGGGAAGCCGATCAAGTCTCAAAATCACTAACAAACATGGAGTGACTGTCTATTGGGAGGAAGACCAGTCAGTATTGGTATGAGTTAATAATATCTCTATGTTTAAGTATTCCTTACCTTCTTGGGATTGTTAACCAAAAATAATTTACTCACCCACATGTTGTTCCATGCCCGTATGATTTTCTTTATTCCGTGGAACACAAATGAGATGTTTGGTAGTATGACAGCCCTTGTCACCATTTACTTTCATAGTATGGAAAACATATTTGAAAAAGTCCGTTAGAACATTCTGCATAAGATTCTTTGTGTTTCCTGGAATAAATTTATACAGGTTTGGAAGTTTTGGAGGGAGGGTACATTACAACAGAAATGTCATCTTTATGTGAACTATTCCTGTAACTCTTAGCCTGATCTTAGGCTTCTTATAAAAGCAGTGTGTGGATATGTTGTCAGTTTGTACACCATTAAGCAATCAAATAAGGATTGCCTAAATAAGCAACAGTGAATCAACAAGTTTAGCAAATTTGCTTTGATTTTTTTTTATTGCTGCTTTCTATTTTTCTTTGCTGGTATTTCTTATGGTCATAAATAAAAAAAATATAATGACCAGCTAATAGCCTAGTTTATTTGTTCACGCTGTCTGCATTGTTTTAGCACCCAATTATAAATAAACAGGGGGTGGCTGTGGCTCAGGTGGTAGAGCGGGTCGGCTGCCAATCGCAGGGTTGACGGTTCGATTCCCGGCCCACACGACTTCACATGCCGAAGTGTCCTTGGGCAAGACACTGAACCTTGTATGCTCCCAATGGCAGGATAGCACCTTGCATGGCAGCTCTGCCGCCATTGTTGTATGAGTGTGAATGTGTGTGTGAATGGGTGATTGGGACACAGTGTAAAGCGATTTGGGAACCTCTAAGGTTAAAAAAAAGTGCTATATAAGTGCATACCATTTACCATTTACAGTGTGCTAAACAAATGCAGGTGTTTAGTGAATTCGCCATGTTGTATTTTGTCTCCAACCTTATTTTCTGTTATTGTTGCCTAGATTGAACTTCCTGAAAAGTACCAAGGCCAGACCTGTGGACTCTGTGGAAACTTTAACGGCAACAGAATGGACGATTTCAGTGACACTGGTAAACATGATGGTTTAAATAAATCACCTGCTTCTTTCAGGCATTTTTTTTTTAACACCATTTAGTCACAGTGATTACGTTTGAACATCAACTTTAATAGTATGCAATAGATTTGTTCTAAAAAAAAAAACATATTTTCAGTCTCTTTGGAATACAAGTTAAAAAACATTCTTGTATTGTGTCAACTTCAGACTAGGGTTAATTTAGTTTTAAATGTTATATTAGTCTTTTATTTTAATGTCCATTCAATTTAGTTTTCATTTGTCACTGTATTATTATTATCCTGTTTTTTAATGTAAGTTTTTCAGTATATTTAGCTTTTTAAGGGCTACCAAAGTTAACATGTTAACTGAGATATTTAGATGTTTACCACCATTAATTTACAGGTAATAAACACATTTACCTAATTTGACATTGAAATGGTGGCATTCTGTTCGGTGTGCTCACAAAAAAAAAAAAAAAAAGATTTGTGGTCAGTTTGTGTTGTAGTTTAGTTAGTTTTGGAGCAATGAACATGAATTTTATTTTAGTTTCGGTTTTCCCATTTATTTTTAATTTTTTACAGTTTACCAAAATGTTTACATTTAGTTTATGTTTTAGCTTACAATAATTACAGTACTTTACATATACAGTTTGATCGCTCACCATGTTAAGATTTGATTGTGATTTAGCATAACCAATTATGAATTCTTCTCAGGCCTGGCCGCATGGAAGTTGTCTTCACCAACTGAATCCTGTGAGGACATTACACTTGACCCCATTGATAACTGTATAAACCAGGTATAATTAAATCAAATCAGGATTGTTTTAACTATTTCAACAAATATGGGACATTTCTTGAAATTATCAAATAGAATGTGAACCTATGGACTGTTTCATCTTATTTACCAATTGAAACATTGGTACCTTTGACTGTGTCCCCTGAAATGGTTTATTTTGTCTCCCAGACAAGAATTTGTCAGCAGTATCTCAGCAGTTCGGGGTTTGATGATTGTCACCGTGTCTTGGACATGAGTTCATATGAAAAGACCTGTGTAAACGACCTGTGTCAATGTTACGGGAAACACGACTGTCTCTGCGACACACTCACAGAGATTTCACGACAGTGCACGCATGCAGGTGGCAGACCAGGAACATGGAGAACAGACCAGCTCTGTCGTGAGTATAGTCATTTACAGAAATCATAAAGTTGGAATTAGACAAACACATATTTATGGGTATAAATAAACACACTTTTGAAAAAGACATAATTTTCTTTTCTGTGTTGCCTTTTTAAAAGGACCACTTTATGTCATCCAGTAAATCACTGATTCTTGATAACTGGGACAAAACTCCTACTTCTTGCCTAAGAATCAATATTGGTCACAAACAACAACATGTACTATCATGTTAAATATTTATTATAAATATTTTCAAATCTAGCATTAAACTGCAATTAAGAATGAACAGATACAGGATGATTCCCACTTGAGGTCCAGCTATTGAATGGACACCAACGTGAGACGGAATATCTGGCAATGGTTCACAGCTTATGGTGCTGATAAAATAACCATATTTTGCATATCACACATATATTCATTGCAGTAGCCATTTCATTTTTCTGATGTTGCTGGCTACTAATGGGATCATAAATTATCAAAATTTTCACAATTACAATTTCAACGACAGAGCTGAAATATCATTGTTGTGATAAAAAACATATAAGCAACTTTAATCGAATTAATTACATGGTGCCCATGATTAATTGCGATTAATGGCATATACAAATATTTGCTGAGAAAGCCCCTCATATAACAATAATTCAATATGAAATAATTATACATAGTTATCTTTAAATATTAAAAAATGATATATATATATATATATTCAGATAATTATAATGCCTTACATTCTTGTGGCAGAAGAGTTAATCATTGATAATTCAATACAAAAATTGGCTTTAGAATACAATATATTGTTTACTATCATATTATTGATCATAAGTCAATCATTGGCACACAGTTCACAGCAATCCATTTCACAAGTGAATTTGTCAGGCAGTTGGAGATTTATTATGGGGGCTTGTTTAAGGACCTGTCAATTTATACCTGCATCAGACATGCTTGTGTAGCATCTCAGGTGCGTTGCGTCATAAACATAAAATGTTTAGGTCACTGTGTCAAATTAAATATAGTTTAATACTCAATCTTTAAACACATCTTGAGATAATAAATGTTTTGAATGCAAGAACATAACGGATGTTTGTGAACCCTGCCTGCTGAGGGATTGTTTTCTTTACTGTATAAACTGCGTGTTGCCATACAGCTGAAATTTCAATTACTGCCCTCTGGAGCAAACAGGTGGTACTACAAGCTTGCATTTCTCAGGGATCTTCCTTATTACGGTCCGGGGGCATTGCGATTAATTGTGTAATAATTTTTTACGTGTTATTTTTAATAAAATTAATCGCACTGAATTAATGCGTTAAATCAACAGCCCTAATATAAATATATATATACAGTGAGGAAAATAAGTATTTGAACACCCTGCTATTTTGCAAGTTCTCCCACTTAGAAATCATGGAGGGGTCTGAAATTGTCATCGTAGGTGCATGTCCACTGTGAGAGACATAATCTAAAAAAAAAATCCAGAAATCACAATGTATAATTTTTTAACTATTTATTTGTATGATACAGCTGCAAATAAGTATTTGAACACCTGAGAAAATCAATGTTAATATTTGGTACAGTAGCCTTTGTTTGCAATTACAGAGGGCCAAAATCCCTCCTGCAGTGTGTGCAAACCTGGTGAAAAACTACAGGAAACGTTTGACCACTCCTCCACACAGATCTTCTCTAGATCAGTCAGGTTTCTGGGCTGTCGCTGAGAAACACGGAGTTTGAGCTCACTCCAAAGATTCTCTATTGGGTTTAGTTCTGGAGACTGGCTAGGCCACGCCAGAACCTTGATATGCTTCTTACAGAGCCACTCCTTGGTTATCCTGGCTGTGTGCTTCGGGTCATTGTCATGTTGGAAGACCCAGCCTCGACCCATCTTCAATGCTCTAACTGAGGGAAGGAGGTTGTTCCCCAAAATCACGCAATACATGGCCCCGGTCATCCTCTCCTTAATACAGTGCAGTCGCCCTGTCCCATGTGCAGAAAAACACCCCCAAAGCATGATGCTACCACCCCCCTTCTTCACAGTAGGGATGGTGTTCTTGGGATGGTACTCATCATTCTTCTTCCTCCAAACACGGTTAGTGGAATTATGACCAAAAAGTTATATTTTGGTCTCATCTGACCACATGACTTTCTCCCATGACTCCTCTGGATCATCCAAATGGTCATTGGCAAACTTAAGACGGGCCTTGTGCTGGTTTAAGCAGGGGTACCTTCCGTGCCATGCATGATTTCAAACCATGATGTCTTAGTGTATTACCAACAGTAACCTTGGAAACGGTGGTCCCAGCTCTTTTCAGGTCATTGACCAGCTCCTCCTGTGTAGTTCTGGGCTAATTTCTCACCTTTCTTAGGATCATTGAGACCCCACGAGGTGAGATCTTGCATGGAGCCCCAGTCCGAGGGAGATTGACAGTCATGTTTAGCTTCTTCCATTTTCTAGTGATTACTCCAACAGTGGACCTTTTTTCACCAAGCTGCTTGGCAATTTCCCCGTAGCCCTTTCCAGCCTTGTGGAGGTGTACAATTTTGTCTCTAGTGTCTTTGGACAGCTCTTTGGTCTTGGCCATGTTAGTAGTTGGATTCTTACTGATTGTATGGGGTGGACAGGTGTCTTTGTGCAGCTAACGACCTCAAACAGGTGCATCTAATTTAGGATAATAAATGGAGTGGAGGTGGACATTTTAAAGGCAGACTAACAGGTCTTTGAGGGTCAGAATTCTAGCTGATAGACAGGTGTTCAAATACTTATTTGCAGCTGTATCATACAAATAAATAGTTAAAAAATCATATATTGTGATTTCTGGATTTTTTTTTTTTTGATTATGTCTCTCACAGTGGACATGCACCTACGATGACAATTTCAGACCCCTCCATGATTTCCAAGTGGGAGAACTTGCAAAATAGCAGGGTGTTCAAATACTTATTTTCCTCACTGTATATATATATTCAGTGAAATGCATGGAAGAAGAAACCCTGCATATTATAACAGAAGTAAAACAATTATCTAGAGCAGCAACCATAATATGTATTGATATACTATGTATTGTTCTGTCGAGCAGAGAAGAATTGCACACTAAACCTGGAATACTTGGAGTGTGGCAGTCCATGCAGAGACACCTGCACTGACCCAGAAGGAAGCAAGTTGTGTAAAGATCACTGTGTGGATGGCTGTTTCTGCCCTGAGGGTAAGATTTAGGATTAGGATTTTCCTTCCTCGCTTGTTCTGGAAGAACTAGACACATGCAGATCATTTTAAATGAGATATATTTGTTTTTACAAAAATTGTTCTACATTTTCTTTTAATTTTGTAAAGGCACTGTGGAAGATGACATTGGTCACAGTGGTTGTGTTCTTATCGGTGAGTGCCCATGTGAGCACAATGGTACACTATACCAATCAGGAGAGTCATATACACAAGCATGTAAAACATGGTGAGTCAGTCATCAATATAACACGCACACACACACACACGTTGGTCTACCTATCAAACTATACTGTATACTGTACAAACTATAGATTCTATAAAAAACATAAACATTCACAAAAAACATTCTGCAATATTACATTTTCAATAAAACATCGTTTAACATATTTTTTAAGCTATTTAAATTATGGGGACACTAGAAATGTCCTCATAAACCACATAAACATGCCCACACACACACATTTTTTTTCTACAATGGAGAAGACTTTGGATTGGCTTCTAATATTTAATGATTTTTTTGATCAGTTGAGATACGGGAACACTATACACACAGATAATTATACAGTAGTTACACATACACGTGCACCAGCCAATTGAATTTGACAGAATGGACCCACAATAATATTGCTGCCATATTGCACCAGTGTGTGTGCTGCTGGATATTGGAATTGCATGGATCTGGAATGTCCCGGAATCTGCTCTGTTGTTGGAGGGTCTCACATCACCACTTATGATGGAAAAAGCTTCACCTTCAGCGGCAGCTGTGATTACATCCTCACTAAGGTCTGTGATTCTCTATGAAGCAAATGCACCTTTACTTTCACCTCACGGTACTTCCTGAAATGATTAATTCTCTTTGTTTTTAGCACTCCAGTGATAGTGATATTGCTGTCCTGGGAAATCTGGCAAAGTGTGATCCAGCCCGAACAGACACTTGTCTAAATTCGGTTACCCTTGTCGTCTCCGGAACCACTGTAAGCACTGTAATTGTTTAGAATTATATTATTATTTTAATTCTTAGATATTTTCACAAATTATTTTACTTGGGGTAAGTGTTAGGGTGATGATTGAAAGCAACATAATCCCAAAAATTAATTACGCTTATCAATTACAAAACATAATTGTGTTTTCTCTTTTACTTATGAAACAGATTAGTTTTTCTTCTGGTGGAACTGTGACACTGAATGGAAACAGCCCATATGGACTTCCTGCCTACATAGGTTGGTAGTCAAATATGAGGGACCTCAATATCAGACTTGTACATAAAAATGTCTATACCTTCTTCATTATTAAAGGAATAGTTTATTCAAAAATGAAAATACAGTATTTACTCACCTTCATGTTGTTTCAAACCTGTATGACTTCCTTCCTTCCATGATACATACAATTATAAGTTTAGAATGGAAGAATATTCAAGCACTTCTTTCTCATATAACAACATTGTATAGTGATAAGAGGCAGTCAATCTTCAAATATTTATTAAGAAAAAAAAGCCCCAAATAATTACCATTGTCAAATCAATGCTTTTTTATTACCCATTAATTTCTTGTCACAGATGGTGCGGTCATCTTCCAGCCCTCTTCATCCTTCATCATTGCTGATTTGAAGAGTCTTCGTCTAGAGATCCAGTTGGCTCCAGTCATGCAGTTGTATATTGTAGCCAGCCCTGAAGAGCAAGGGAAACTGAGTGGTGAGTTCATTCAGACAGTCATCTAGATGCTTGCTAAAATATATATTTGTGAATTCAATGTACAGTAAATCACGGTCAGCACATAACAGAATCACAGTTTTGAACATTTTTGGAGTAAGGACTCCATCCACTACATACCCATATTTTAGAAAAAGACTTGTTAAACAACATATGCATCATGGTTATTTCAAAGGAATATGAACTGAATTGCAAATGGCTTAGGTTTCACTGATTACGGTGTGTTTCTCTTGTGAACTGCTTATCCTAATCCTACTTGTACATCATGCTTCTCTCAGGTCTGTGTGGGAACTATAACAATGTCCTAAAAGATGACTTTAAAATGGAATCAGGCATTACAGAGGGGACATCAACAACATTTGTCAACTTTTGGAAACACTCGTACAGTTGTCCTGATCTTGAAAGCACATTTGAAAACCCCTGTAGTCTGAATGTGGAAATAGGTATATAAACTACATATGTATATATACAGTATGTGTGTGTGTGTGTGTGTGTGTGTGTGTGTGTGTGTGTGTGTGTGTGTGTGTGTGTGTGTGTGTGTGTGTGTGTGTGTGTGTGTGTGTGTGTGTGTGTGTGTGTGTGTGAGAGAATCAATGTAATGTATAATGTATATTTAAACCTATATTTATAAACACTTAAGCATGCTGTAACTAGTTTTGCAACATATATGTTGCATTTGGATAATTCTGTTTACTCTAAACATATTAGAAGAAAATCACCCTAACATCTTTGTTGTTTAAAATCTTGCTATGTTTCACATAGGTAATCAATGTCCTTTTGATTCTTTTCACTTAGAGAAATTCGCTAAAGACTTGTGTTCCAGCCTCACAAACCCAAATGGAACCTTTGCCCCATGTCATTCAGAAATATGTCCTGAGATTTATTATGAAGTGAGTCTTCCTGCACAAAACATACTCTCTTTTATATTTACCATACAATTGTGTACTTTAACGTATGCAATCTGGCTTCCGTCCTTTGCAGAGGTGCGTCTATGACACCTGTAAGTGTGCAGATATTAAGAAGTGTATGTGCGCGTCCCTGTCCACCTATGCCCATGCCTGTGCTGCCAGAGGAATCATTCTCCAGGACTGGATGGATTCAGAACACTGTGGTGAGTGCTATATAGGTTTTTGTTTGTTAGCATGTATAGTTTCATTGGCTTGATTTGTTTAAAGGCATGCCTGTCTGTCTCTGGCTATACAGACACGATTTCGGAGTGTTCAAACAACATGAAGTACTCCTACAACGTGACCAGCTGTGGCAGCACCTGTCGTTCTCTCAGTGGGCAAGATTACACCTGCAAATTATCCACACCTGTATATGGATGTGTCTGTCCTGAGGGCACCTACCTCAATGATGCAGGCAGCTGTGTGCATGCTGACCAATGTCCTTGTTACTCTGGAAGCCAGGTCATAGAGCCATCTGGAATATTCTTCAAGGATGGGGTTAAATGGTACAAATATAATTTCCATGCATTATTAATAGAAATAAAAATAAAAAACACATTATGGTCGAATTTTTATTCTGTGAACAATTTTTTCATATTACAGTACCTGTAATCTCGGCATATTACACTGCTCAAGCAAAGAAGGTAAAGTTCAGCTTTCTCTGCAATACAATACCACTATCCAAATTCAGACTTGAGATAAGACAACACTGGTATAATGTGTACACACTGCAGAAACATTCTCTTGTTTTCCAATAAAAATAGCTTAACATCCTTAAAACATAATGAATTGGCATGAGAAGCAAAATTGCATAAGTCATGAGAGGACTTGTCTTCATCTTGATTGAAAAAAATTAGTTCACCCAAAAATGATACGTCATAGTTTACTCACCCTCATGCCATTCAAAATTCATATTACAAACCTGCAGAACACAAAATGTGATATTTTAATGAATACTGCTGTCAACCTTTTCAATACAATGGCAGTTGATAGTGACCCAGGAGTGTCACCTTTGCACATTCATGGAGCGCTATGAGAGAAGCTTGTTCAAAGTTGCTGGTGCGTCCACATGAGAACTTGCATTGTTTAGCACATTGGTTGCAAAAAAAGCACGTTTTTGTATGAACACTTGCTACTTTTAGGTAGTTTTTAAGGTTTAAAGTGAGGCGCTATCAAATGCCATTGAAATAAACAGCTCACAATATTAATTACAACTAAAGAAAGAAAGTTATACTGGATATTTTTACTGGAAAGCAAGGCAAATATCAATTAGGAAAAATATTTGTTCCAGTGCTACTTATACACTCCTCATCAATGTGCCTGTTCTGTTTGTAGATTGTGTGGATCCAATGGTCTTCTTCAACTGCTCAAGTTATGAACCAAGACAAAAAGGAACAGAGTGTCAGAGAACATGCCAGAACCAAGACCCAAACAATTGCGTGAGTTAGGATGGACTGATGGATAAGCACACATGGATAAAAGGATGAAATAATTGCCTCCATATTGTAGTTTCTATTTTGTATTATTTGCTATAGTAACAAAATATGTCTTGTAACAGCAGTTGTACAGGGAACAATATTTTTCTCTTCTTGACTTGTTTTGGCTATAGGTGAGTACAGGGTGTGTATCAGGATGTATGTGCCCAGATGGCCTTCTGGCAGATGGTAAAGATCGGTGTGTAGAGAAGAGAAACTGCCGATGCATCCACAATGGAGTCACCTATTTACCTGGCGACCAAGTTCAAGAGGATTGTAACAAATGGTGAGCCAATAACCCATGTTAAAACACTTGTTTTAACCGTGTCATCTTTGTTTTATCAACACCCATAGTATAGTGTAAAGCCTACACTACCAGTCAAGAGTTTGGATGCTCTTGACTGAATTTACTGTGTGTTTACATGATCAAAAGACTTTTGCTTAAATGTTTGGAATTATTTTTGTAGACAAATATTAGTTGTGCTTCAGTATAAATGTTGTTACCAAACCAAAATTGACCGAATAATAAGGGAACAGCAGACAAAAAGTGCTTAGCGTTCATGGAAACACCTTTAACTCTTTTTTTAAAAGCATCCCAGGTTGATAGCTTGTGAAGTTTATTGAGAGAATGAACAAAGTTCGCAGAGCTGTAATCTCAGCAAAGTATAGCTATTCTGAAGAAGTTAAAATATATGATAGTTCTAGATTTAGGATACTTTCACTTGTGTTATTTCATAGTTTTGAGGACTTGGCTAGTATTTTATGTGTAAAAAAGTGTAAAATGTGTAAAAAGTAATAACGAAATGAGCCGCCTGTCATGGCATGCAATGCTTCAGTATTTATTTGTGAACTGTTCTCTATATTTCAGCACATGCATAGATGGGATGTGGAGTTGTACAAAAAAGCCATGCTATGGCACTTGTACCATCTATGGTGAAGGTCATTTCAAGACATTTGATGGCAAGAGATATTCCTTCCACGGAGACTGTGAATCCATCTTAGCTCACGTATGTCTTTCTCAACTATGTCCTTCCAGTTATGAAGAACTTTTTTAATGAAATTGCTATTGATCAAGTTGCTATTGATCTCTATTAGTTTAAAACAAAACAGAAAATTACAAGTATTCCTAGGTAAATGAAAAATAGCACTGGTGAAAAAAATTCTAATGTATTTTTAAAATACTTTAGAAACACCCTGTTTGGGTGTTTCAACATGTTGAAGGAATGTTCTGGGTTATTTTCATCTTAATGTCAATAGACAGCATCTGTGGCGTGTTGTCGATTACCACAAACAAATCTTACTCATACCTCAGTTTATAAACTTTAACAGGACATCCATTTACAGTAGTAGACTTACAATGTAAGCCAAGCAAGTGGAACTCAGGGCTTTAAAGGCAATAATATTAAGCTTCTATTTTTAGAAAAAACTTTGTTAAACCAGCTGTAAAGTTATCCAAATAATTTTTTAGACTACTTTTCGAACTTTTGTTATGCACTACCAATGTAATGCATTTAAGTGGAGTCTGCAGAAGTCCATGAAAACCGTAACATGTACACCATAGTACACCATGTTCCATGTCCCTTTCTGGCATGGATACCAAACGAAAGTACTTTCATCTTTTCAAAATGGTCATGACAAACATTACCAAAAAATTGTAAATTGGTTAACGATTCTGCCACACCAGAGTCTTGATAAAACTTTTTCTTTTTATAAATGTTATGGTTATGCTTCTGAAAGTTTTAAGTTGTTCACTCTCTGACACTGAGTGACTGCATGTAACCACTCTAGGATTATTGCGAAATGGACCACAGTCCCTCTTTCCGCCTGGTCACAGAGAACATCCCCTGTGGCAGCACCAACTCCATTTGTTCCAAGTCCATCGATCTTTACATTGGGGTGAGGTTATTTTCATTGCACAAAGTGTACTATTAAAGTATCCTAAAACAAGCAATATACAACAAGCATGTAACTAATGTACAATATGTATATAACTCAGTTTATTTAACTAATTATGCCACTGACTATTCAAATACCTGCAGAGATATAAGATGATGTTAACCAAGGAGAATGGAGTCAACGTTAAGGTTGAAACCAATGGCACTGATTATGAATATCAAATCTATTCAGCCGGGATTTACATTGTCATTGAGGTCAGAGAACTTTTAAACTTAATCTGGGACAATAAGACAAGTCTGATGCTCCAACTGCATCCCAGCTTAAAGGTATGCACTATCCATACATACTGTACTCTACACAAACACTCTTTACCCTTTGTTCATCCTCTCACCATCCACATGATCTCTATGGCAGGGCAAGGTGTGTGGACTGTGTGGGAACTTTGATGGTAATGCAAATAATGACTTTATGAAGCATAATGGAGAAGAGGTAGCAGATGCAGATGCATTTGGGAATAGCTGGAAGGTGAATCCAAGCTGTCCAGATGGGACAAACAGGATGAACCCTTGTGAAGAAAAGCCACATCGAAGTGCCTGGGCTATCAAACAATGCAGCATCATCAACAACATTGTCTTTAAAGATTGCCATTCACTTGTAAGTACCAGGATAAAAAAAAAATTTTTTATCTAGTGTAGTCACCATGGTAACCCTCTATTTTTCTGTTTGTCCTGTCCGTAGGTGGACTCTGTCCCATATTATGATGCCTGTGTAAGGGACACTTGTGCATGTGACACTGGGGGTGATTGTGATTGTTTCTGTACTGCGGTGGCAGCCTATGCTGCTGAATGCCGAAAAATGGGAGCTTGTGTGGCATGGAGGAGCCCAAGCATTTGTCGTAAGTCCAAATATTTATAAAATCCCTTTTTGTCTATCAACTAACTGTACACTGCACACAATTCGATAGAAATTGGGAATTAAGGTGTTATGGAGTTACAATTAAGGTGTTATCTTTGATTAAAGGGATAGTTGACCCAAAAAAGAAAATTGTCATTTACCTTATTTCTGGAACACAAAAGATACAGTTATTATCTTCAGTTACAATTGACTTTCATTGTATGGAAAAAGATGCAGGGAAAGTCAATGATAACTAAGACTAACATCTCTTCTTGTGTCTGGTAACTATCCCTTTAAGACACAATGCTTCATTTTTAATACACATTGTAATTTAGCTGAATGAAGTGGTTCTTCTTACAGCTTTATTCTGTGACTTCTACAACAACCCTCCGAATGAATGTGAGTGGCACTATAAAACCTGTGGATCCTGCATGAAAACCTGCAAAAACCTTAATGGAACTTGCTCCCCTCAAATTCCTCCACTTGAGGGTAAGAATTGAATAATGAAACAAACACTGTAAAGAATGTCCTAAACACTTGCATAAGACTAACTTGAAAGTATTTAAGTACTATAAGTATTTACCAAAATGTCCAGAAACAATATATCAATACAATATAATGTATCATTTCCTTGTCTATCTCTTATATACTTTTATTATTCTACTAGGATGTTTTCCTCAGTGTCCTTCAGAGAGGCCATATATGAGAGAGGAGACAATGAAGTGTGTTACAATAGAAATATGTAATTACTGTTTTTATAATGGGATTGAATATCCGCCTGGATCAGTTGTTTACAACACCACAGATGGGCATGATTCGTGTTTAATAGCTGTGTGTCAAGAAAACGGAGAAATAAAAAGAAATGTTGTTCCTGACTGTTATCCAACCACAACAACACCTTTCACTTTCACATCTACATCTACATCCACATCAGCAGAAACATCTACAACTAAAAAAACATCAACAGAGACATTTACAACCACATCCACCACTACACCAACTACTACTGTGACACAAACATTTACAGAGACAGAAACAACAGCTCCAACAACTGTTACAATAACGCCTACATCAACAGAAACCCCCTCTACAACTAGTATATCCACTGGTACAACAACACCCACATCAACAGAAAAACCCTCTACAACTAGTATATCCACTGGTACAACAACACACACATCAACAGAGACATTTACAACCACATCCACCACTACACCAACTACTACTGTGACACAAACATTTACAGAGACAGAAACAACGGCTCCAACAACTGTTACTATAACGCCTACATCAACAGAAACACCCTCTACAACTATTTCAACTACAGTTACAACAACACCTCATGTCTGTGATTGTGAGTGGTCAAATTGGATTGACAGCAACACACCCAGTAAAGAACCCAAAGGATTCGAAACAGAGTCAATCACTGTTTTGTGGAATTCAGCAAAGATTTCTTGTCAGAGCCCAAGCGAGATTGAATGTAGGGCAGTAGACTATCCAGAAAACTCCTTGGATGAAATGGGACAAGAAGTATATTGCAATACATCCTATGGTCTGACATGTTCAAATGAAGACAATGCGGATGGCTTAATACCATTATGTCGTAATTACGAAATACGTGTAAGATGTTGTGAAGCTATGTGTACTACAACCTACTCTACTGTTACACCCACAAGTAAAACCACCGAAACACCTACGACATCTTCCATTAAAACAACTGTGGTATCAACAACACCCACATCAACAGAAACACCCTCTACAACTAGTATATCCAGTGGTACAACAACACCCACATCAACAGAAACATTTACAACCACATCCACCACTTCACCAACTACTACTGTGACACAAACTTTTACAGAGACAGAAACAACAGCTCCAACAACTGTTACAATAACGCCTACATCAACAGAAACCCCCTCTACAACTAGTATATCCACTGGTACAACAACACCCACATCAACAGAAACACCCTCTACAACTAGTATATCCACTGGTACAACAATACCCACATCAACAGAGACATTTACAACCACATCCACCACTACACCAACTACTATTGTGACACAAACATTTACAGAGACAGAAACAACAGCTCCAACAACTGTTACAATAACGCCTACATCAACAGAAACCCCCTCTTCAACTAGTATATCCACCGGTACAACAACACCCACATCAGCAGAAACACCCTCTACAACTAGTATATCCACTGGTACAACAACACCCACATCAGCAGAAACACCCTCTACAACTAGTATATCCACTGGTACAACAACACCCACATCAACAGAGACACCCTCTACAACTAGTATATCCACTGGTACAACAATACCCACATCAACAGAGACATTTACAACCACATCCACCACTACACCAACTACTATTGTGACACAAACATTTACAGAGACAGAAACAACAGCTCCAACAACTGTTACACTAACGCCTACATCAACAGAAACACCCTCTACAACTAGTATATCCACTGGTACAACAACACCCACATCAGCAGAGACACCCTCTACAACTAGTATATCCACTGGTACAACAATACCCACATCAACAGAGACATTTACAACCACATCCACCACTACACCAACTACTATTGTGACACAAACATTTACAGAGACAGAAACAACAGCTCCAACAACTGTTACAATAACGCCTACATCAACAGAAACCCCCTCTTCAACTAGAATATCCACCGGTACAACAACACCCACATCAACAGAAACACCCTCTACAACTAGTATATCCACTGGTACAACAATACCCACATCAACAGAGACATTTACAACCACATCCACCACTACACCAACTACTACTGTGACACAAACATTTACAGAGACAGAAACAACAGCTCCAACAACTGTTACAATAACGCCTACATCAACAGAAACCCCCTCTTCAACTAGTATATCCACTGGTACAACAACACCCACATCAACAGAAACCCCATCTTCAACTAGTATATCCACTGGTACAACAACACCCACATCAACAGAAACACCCTCTACAACTAGTATATCCACTGGTACAACAACACCCACATCAACAGAGACATTTACAACCACATCCACCACTACACCAACTACTATTGTGACACAAACATTTACAGAGACAGAAACAACAGCTCCAACAACCGTTACAATAACACCTACATCAACAGAAACACCCTCTACAACTAGTTCAACTACAGTTACAACAACACCTCATGTCTGTGATTGTGAGTGGTCAAATTGGATTGACAGCAACACACCCAGTGAAGAACCCAAAGGATTCGAAACAGAGTCAATCACTGTTTTGTGGAATTCAGCAAAGATTTCTTGTCAGAGCCCCAGCGAGATTGAATGTAGGGCAGTAGACTATCCAGAAAACTCCTTGGATGAAATGGGACAAGAAGTATATTGCAATACATCCTTTGGTTTGATATGTTCAAACGAAGACAATGCAGATGGCTTGATACCATTATGTCGTAATTACGAAATACGTGTAAGATGTTGTGAAGCTATGTGTACTACAACCTATTCTACTGTTACACCCTCAAGTACAACCACCGAAACACCTACGACAAATTCCATTACAACAACTGTGGTATCAACAACACCCACATCAACAGAGACATTTACAACCACATCCACCACTACACCAACTACTACTGTGACACAAACTTTTACAGAGACAGAAACAACAGCTCCAACAACTGTTACAATAACGCCTACATCAACAGAAACCCCTCTACAACTAGTATATCCACTGGTACAACAACACTCACATCAGCGGAAACACCCTCCACAACTAGTATATCCACTGGTACAACAACACCTACATCAACAGAAACACCCTCTACAACTAGTATATCCACTGGTACAACAACACCTACATCAACAGAAACACCCTCTACAACTAGTATATCCACTGGTACAACACCACCTACATCAACAGAAACACCCTCTACAACTAGTATATCCACTGGTACAACAACACCCACATCAACCGAGACATTTACAACCACATCCACCACTACACCAACTACTACTGTGACACAAACCTTTACAGAGACAGAAACAACAGCTCCAACAACTGTTACAATAACGCCTACATCAACAGAAACCCCCTCTTCAACTAGTATATCCACTGGTACAACAACACCCACATCAACAGAAACACCCTCTACAACTAGCATATCCACTGGTACAACAACACCCACATCAACAGAGACATTTACAACCACATCCACCACTACACCAACTACTACTGTGACACAAACATTTACAGAGACAGAAACAACAGCTCCAACAACTGTTACAATAACGCCTACATCAACAGAAACCCCCTCTTCAACTAGTATATCCACTGGTACAACAACACCCACATCAACAGAAACCCCATCTTCAACTAGTATGTCCACTGGTACAACAACACCCACATCAACAGAAACACCCTCTACAACTAGTATATCCACTGGTACAACAATATCCACATCAATAGAGACATTTACAACCACATCCACCACTACACCAACTACTATTGTGACACAAACATTTACAGAGACAGAAACAACAGCTCCAACAACTGTTACAATAACACCTACATCAACAGAAACACTCTCTACAACTAGTTCAACTACAGTTACAACAACACCTCATGTCTGTGATTGTGAGTGGTCAAATTGGATTGACAGCAACACACCCAGTGAAGAACCCAAAGGATTCGAAACAGAGTCAATCACTGTTTTGTGGAATTCAGCAAAGATTTCTTGTCAGAGCCCCAGCGAGATTGAATGTAGGGCAGTAGACTATCCAGAAAACTCCTTGGATGAAATGGGACAAGAAGTATATTGCAATACATCCTTTGGTTTGATATGTTCAAACGAAGACAATGCAGATGGCTTGATACCATTATGTCGTAATTACGAAATACGTGTAAGATGTTGTGAAGCTATGTGTACTACAACCTATTCTACTGTTACACCCTCAAGTACAACCACCGAAACACCTACGACAAATTCCATTACAACAACTGTGG